>NC_057813.1:81331484-81439045 GCF_018294505.1 Triticum aestivum | reverse complement strand
TCCAATCAATCGGCTTCAGTTAGCAGCAGTAGCGAAGGAATCGCTCGATCGGGTTCAGTTAATAGCCATCGATCGATCGCTCGGGTTCAGTAAAGTGTAGCCTGCAGTGCAATCGCTCGGGTTCAGTTAGAGCCCAACGCCTCGCTCAGGTTCAGTTAGAGCCAACGCCTCGCACACGCGCGCGTACGTGTACGAGAGAAACGTGCATCTCTCGGCCCCCGGCCACCCACCGTAACCGGGAACTCCCTGAAATTTTCCTCCCCCTCGCTTCTACCACGGTTTTTTCCATCATGGACGGCCCAAAGAATGTCATGCAGCTGCGTCTCCGGCCCGCCCAAGACGAAAAGCCCATTTTCTATCATGATTTTTTGTCATAGAAGTAGGAGCCCACCACATCTATGATGATACCGGGTTTTGTCACAATTATCATCATAGAAGTGTCATATGTATGATAGAAAAAAAATCGTTCGGCCCAAAATGTCACGGACGTGTCTTTTTTTTGTAGTGCTTGGATCGGTTGGATCGTGAAGACGTTCGACTACATCAACCGCGTTACTAAACACTCCCCCTTTCGGTCTACGAGGGTGCGTGGACACACTCTCCTGTCTCATTGCTATGCATATCCTAGATAGATCTTGCGTGATCGTCGGATTTTTTTTGAATTACTATGTTCCCCAACAGAAAAAGCATTAAGGAAACATGGGCCATCGAGCCGCTGGATTTAGGAAGAAAAAAGATAAGGAATCTCCCTGGATTCACTGTTACACCCTAGCTAGTTCATGCATTAGAGTGTTGCATCATGTTTATCTTTCATCAGAAACTTGAAATGGGGATGACAGAACCCCCAGCGCCCCCCTGAAACCAACTAGGGTTTACTAAAATCATTTTCAATGAACCTGAAATGCCCTTCTAAAATGTCCATCATTTTTGTCTTGGGTTAGAACCTCTGCCAAATTGGTTCACATTTTTCTAGGACACATAAGGTCACTGGATTAAATCATTACTTATTTGCATTTGGGCATTTAAACGCTATAAAATATTTTAAATGCTCAAATAATTCTGGAAATAAGTGTGGGCTATTGGAAATATTCTAATCAAAGCCCCTAATTATTTTCAGGATTTTTGGAAATGCCTAGCTATTTTTAATAAAGCCACATAGTTATAGAAAAATAGAAAAAACACCTTAAATGAAAAGGAGAGAGAAAAAAGGCTAGAGGCCACTTACTTGCACTGGGCCGGCCCATCTAGCCCGTGCCAGTCACCACCCACCTGTGCTAGTAGGCAGAAGAGGGACACCGTGACGCCGCCGAGCTTGCCACGCCACCTCCCTGCCTGCCTACGTCGCCCGCGCCAACGCGGCGCCTCGAAGGGCCTCCTTGGCGCCGCCCCGAGCCCCTGGACACCTCACTTCCCCCCTGCTCTCTCTCTCGCCCTCTCCTGCCATGGCCGACGCAACTGCCGCTGCACCGTCGACGTAGATGGGCCCACCATCGTCCTCGCACCGCCCCACCATGTCCACGAGCTCCGCCGTTGCCCGTTCCACCGAGCCAGCCGAGCCCCGAGCGCTCGCACGCCTCGGAGATGCCTCCCCGACCTCGCCTTCACCGCCCGTCGTTAGAAATCCACTTCGCCGTCACCGCTGCAGCAGCTCGTCCCCGACCTCGCCGTCTGCTCCCCTGTGACCGCCGTGAGCTCAACTACCTCCCCATCCTCTCCATTCTTGCTCTCGAGCAACGTAGCAACTGCATGAAGCTCAACTGCACGCGCCGCCGCCGAGCTCGTTGCCGACGTGACTCCGGCCATGCAACGGACTTGCCACCCTGCCCGTTAGCCTCACCGCACCCCTAGGATGTCGTAGCAACACTCCCCGCACCTCGCCGTGCCCCCTAGCGACGAGCCCAAGCTCGCCCGAGCTCCGGTGACTGCCAAGGTCGTCGCCGGCGATGTTTCCGGCCACCCCGAGCTCCACCTCCACCACCACTGGATGCGTCTCGTCCCCAGCTTCACGTAGATGCCCTTCGCTGCCCATTTGGTCGCCGGAGTAGGAAACCCGCACCTCTCTATCGTCCCTGGCCTTGCCGGCGACGAGCCCCGGGTTAACTCCGGCGAGTTTGACCTGGGTTAACCCTAGTTTGACCCCCTGGGTCTATGACAGGTGGGGCCCGCCCTGCTAATTAACCTAGTGTTAGGACTAACTAAAATTAGTTAGTCTAATGACACTGACACGCGAGACCCACTGGTCAGGTTTGAATTGGACCGTCCCCATTGACTGCTGACGTCACCCCTGACACAATGTTGTCGCAATAAATCATTTACTGGATTTATTCTTATACAGGAAATTCCAGAAATTGCTACAAACTTTAAAAATTCATAGAAATTAATCTGTATCTCCAAATGCAAATTGTTATATATGAAAAATGATCAGAAAAATCCAATCTTTCCATCTGTACTGGTTTCATGCATGTTTGAGCAAGTTAACCAGCTGTTTAGGGGAAAACATGATAAAACACTATTAAAGGCCATATATGGGTTTGCAATTTGAATCTTTGGTTCAAAATGGCTCAGACTCATTTGGTCATATTTGTGTTAGACAATACACTCATTTTTCCATGTCTCATGCATGCATCATACTGTTGCACATTGTTTGGTGTTGGTTGTATATCGGTGCTCTCTGCGGCAGGTTCTGCCCCGGAAAAGTATCACGAGTGTCCAAACGATGAGCAATACCAGTCCACGGACCCGCAAGGCAAGCAACCAACCGTTTGATCATATCGATACAAACCCACGTTCTCACTCCTGCTCTCTTTTACTGCATTTAAGACAACACGTTTGAAACTGCTGTGTGCTATGGTAGCTGAACCCATTTCCTCTGCATGACCTGTCATTGCCACAATAACTAGATGAAACCCACTAGCATGTGTAGGAGTTGACTGAGCCATGTGTATGTGTTTCCTACCTTGCTATGCCTGCTATGCTTAGAGTCGTGTCAGGTCTGGTTCATATGGGTGATGGGCTAGAGTGAAATGGTCATGTCGGTAACGAGAGTGATGATGTTGAACATGCTTTGGTAAAGGTATCGATGAGAGGCCATGTAGGGGTACATGGTGGGTTATTTCATTGGAACCATCCTTAAGCACTGAGTTCTGTATGTGTGGTTTAAGATTCAGTTACTACCATGCATTGGGCCCTGAAATATGACCCCGCTCGACTTCTTATCCACCCTAGTCCTCTGTCAAGGAGTTGCAAGTAGTTTCTGGTGTTTGTAGCTTACTGGAGGCCGTGGGCAACGCTGACCCTCGGGGTGGGCTGTGATGCGGTAGGTACAAGGAACGGTGTACCGGATGCCCGTTTGGTATCTCGAGAACCCTGCACACATCATTCGGGGCCATATGTGGAAACCTCGGTCGGACTCCCTGGGGATGGAACCTGAATAGGTGATAAACCTGGACTAGAGACTTATGTGTTTAGGTAGGTCGTGGTCTACACCCACATTGGCTTTCTCTTCAAGTCTGCCGAGCACATGTCGTGTGCAGACGCTGACTGGTGGAAACATGTATGAAGAAGTACACCCCTGCAGGGTTAATATCATCTATTCGAATAGCCGTGTCCGCGGTAAAGGACTACTTGGTTGCTTATACAGTTCATAGACAAGTAAATGGACACTACTAAAAGCCTCAAGATATGCGTGGGTGCCAAGGATGTCTCTTCCGTAGGATGGCGGAGGTGGATCCTTGGTAGTGTATTGAAGTGGTGTGTAGTGGACGCGAGTGCGCAAAACAACTTCAAATTGGTGTCTCGTAAGATATCTTAGCCAAGAGTCAAAGCTAGCTTGCTGCAATAACCACACCATCCCTTCTTTATAATGTGCATGTATGTAGGATCTGATGTAAGTCTTGCTGAGTACCTTTGTACTCATGTTTGCTCAATTTACGTTTTACAGAAGATGTTGCAACCCCTTCTGATGGGTTCTTCAGTGAGGCTTTCCATGAACACCACATTCCGGAGGGTCTTATGGATCGCAAGCGTGAGGAGTTCTGCAGTTTCACCCAATGTAGACTCTCTATGGATGCATACAGCAGGGAGTTCGGTAACCTAGCATGTTATGCAACTGAGGAAGTTTTCACCGATGCCAAGAAGCAGGCAAGGTTCCGCAAGGGACTTAGCCCCGAGCTTCGCCGTGATCTTCGTCTGCATGAGTGCACTTCCTTTCAGAAGCTTGTGAACAAGGCCATCAATGCTGAGACATGTCAAACTGATTTCGAAGCAACACGCAAGCATGGCCGTGACACGGGTTTCCCATCCGGTTCTGGCCCTCAGAAGCGTCGGGTGTGGGTGCCTAACACCGCCCTGCCACCCAGGTTCACACTGAGGCCATCCTATCAGGCGCCTTGCCCAACTTAGCAATATGCACCAACCAAGTCCTATGGTGGATCAACCAACAATGCTCCTCCACGCACCAGCACTGTGACGTGCTTCAAGTGTGGAGAACAGGGCCACTACATGCGAGAGTGTCCCCAGACCAAACCCAACCCCAACCAGTCTGGAAAGGCTGTTGGCCGTGGCAAGCCAACAGGGAAGGTGTACTATGCCAAGCCGGCCACCGCTGCACGTGGCCATGTGAACTTTGTCTCAGCTGAAGAGGCTCAGGAGGATCCTAATGTCGTTCTCGGTATGTTCCTTGTTAATTGCCACCCGACATCTATTCTTTTCCATACTGGAGCATCTCATTCATTTATATCCGAGAGCTATGCTCGTTTGCATAACACCACATTTCGTGATATGCCCACCTCCATGGTAATTCAAACCCCGGGATCCAAATGGCAAACTTCTAGAGTAAGCCATGGGAATGAAATTCAGGTCGACAGACTTGTTTTCCTTGCATCTTTGATAGCTCTCAAATCTTCGGATATCAATATCATCTTGGGTATGGAATGGATGTCAGCCCATCATGCCAAGATTGATTGCTTCTCTAGGACTGTTCAACTTACACACCCATCGGGAGAGGTAGTCAATGTCTTGACCCGGATAGCAAAGCGACAACTATATTCTCTTAAAGCCAGTCCTTTGACAGACCTCGAAGACGTTCCGGTAGTCTGTGACTTTTTGGATGTCTTTCTAGAAGAGTTGCTAGGTGTCCCACCTGACAGAGATGTCGAGTTCGTGATAGATCTTATTCCAGGAACTGTCCCAATCTCTAGGAGACCCTATAAGATGGCACCACTAGAACTAGCCGAGCTTAAGAAACAACACAATGAGTCCTTGAAAAATGGTTTCATCCGTCCTAGTTCATCTCCATGGGCTTGTCCCGTCCTCTTCGTCAAGGAGGATGGTACGGATCAGATGGTTGTAGATTATCGACCCGTCAACTTGGTCACAATAAAGAACAAGTATCCGCTCCGCAGGATCAGCGATATGTATGATCAGCTCACTGGATCCTCAGTCTTCTCTAAGATGGATTTGAGGTTGGGCTACCATCAAATCAAAATCAAGAACGGGGGCATTCCCAAAACAGCCTTCGTTACTCGTTATGGCCAATATGAGTACACCGTCATGTCCTTCGGTTTAACCAATGCCCCAGCCACTTTCTCTTGGTTAATGAACTCAATCTTCATGGAGTATTTGGATAAATTTGTCGTGGTTTACCTCGATGATATACTCATCTACTCCAAGAATGAGGAAGAACATGCCGAGCATCTAAGGCTAGTGTTGATGAAACTTTGAGAGCATCGCCTTTATGCCAAATTTTCTAAATGTGAATTTTGGTTGCCAGAAGTGACCTGTCTAGGCCATGTAATCTCTGGTAAGGGTATTGCTGTCAATCCCGAGCAAGTTTGGAGTTTCCTTGGCTTAGCAAGCTATTGTCGCTGCTTTGTCGAGAACTTCCCCAAAGTTGCTAAACCTCTAACTGAACTCCTCAAGAAAGATAAAAAGTTCGAGTGGACCCCATAGTGCGAGCACAGCTTTCAGGAACTGAAAAGATGCCTGACATCTGCTCGCGTACTGGTACCACCAGACTTCTCCAAGGACTTTGTTATCTATTGCGACGCCTCGCGACAAGGACTAGGTTGCATTCTCATGCAAGATCATCACGTAATTGCTTATGCTTCACGGCAATTGCACCCACATGAGGAAAATTATCCTACACATGATCCAGAGCTTGCAGCTATAGTCCATGCACTCAAAACCTGGCGACATTACCTCCTCGGTAATCATTGTGAAATCTTCACCGATCACCAAAGTCTGAAGTATATATTCACCCAACCGGATTTGAATCTCGGGCAAAGACGTTGGGTCGAGTTGATCATAGATTTCAACTTAGGGATAACTTACACCCCAGGAAAAGCCAATGTCATGGCCGATGCACTAAGCCATAAATCTTATTGTAACAACCTGATGTTACAACAAAGTTAACAGCTTCTCCATGAGGAATTTGGGAAGCTTAACCTTCACATCATTCCTCAAGGATTTGTTTCCACCTTGGTGGCGAAACCTACTCTTACGGATCAAATCATCGTTGCCCAAAAGCGAGATAAAGGGATATCTCGGATCAAGGAGAACATTGCTAGCGGAGATGCTAAATGTTTCTGTGCAAATGGTCATGGTGTTGTGTACTTTGAGAACCGTCTAGTGGTTCCCAAGAACCAGCATCTACGGCAGCTGATCCTTAAGGAGGCTCATGAATCCCCTCTCACCATTCATCCCGGAAGTACCAAGATGTTTCAGGACCTATGCTAGAGGTTCTGGTGGAGTAGGATGAAGAGAGACATTGCTCAATTTGTTGCTAATTGCGATGTCTGTCGTGTAAAAGCAGAGCATCAACGGCCTGCTGGCACCCTTCAACCTTTAGCTATTCCTGAATGGAAATGGGACAAGGTTGGTGTCGGTGTCAAAACCAGCGGATCTCGGGTAGGAGGTCCCGAACTGTGCGTCTAGGCGGATGGTAACAAGACACAAGGGACACGATGTTTTACCCAGGTTTGGGCCCTCTTGATGGAGGTAAAACCCTACGTCCTTCTTGATTAATATTGATGATGTGTGTTACAAGAGTGGATCTACCACGAGATCAAGGAGGCTAAACCCTAGAAGCTAGCCTATGGTATGATTGTTGTTCGTCCTATGGACTAAAGCCATCCGGTTTATATAGACACCGGAGAGGGCTAGGGTTACACAGAGTCGGTTACAATGGTAGGAGATCTACATATCCGTATCGCCAAGCTTGCCTTCCACGCCAAGGAAAGTCCCATCCGGACACGGGACGAAGTCTTCAATCTTGTATCTTCATAATCTTGGAGTCCGGCCGACCATGATAGTTCGGCTATCTGGACACCCCCTAGTCCGGGACTCCCTCAGTAGCCCCCGAACCGGGCTTCCGCGACGACTAGTCCGGCGAGTATATTGTCTTCGGCGTTGCAAGGCGGGTTCTCCTTCAAACTTTATGTTCCTGTCGAATAGTGTCCGGATTCCTTATAAATGTTGCGCTCCTTGGCTTCTACCCCCAATAATGGCTTTCTTCCACATGTCGTATGAATGCGAAAAGCTAGGGTATTTTTACATTTTACCCCCTAGCTGTGTGAACGAGCCGCCTATAAGAGAGGCGAGGATCTAGATCCAGCTCACACCATCCTCCATCTGCAAGTTCTCATCGAAGCGCCTCTGACAAAAATCCATTCTATCATGGATAGTCGACGCGGCTCCTCCTCTCGCGCTCCCAGCCCTAAGCCAGGAAATTGGGGGAGATGCTCAATTCCACACAGCGAGCTAGTGGCGCTCCAAACCGAGGGATATCTTCCCCCAGCTTTTATGGTTCCGGTTCGAGCTGGACTAACCACCTTCAAGGGTGGAAAGCAGGCGGAGAGCGTCCCCAACCCTTCCAAAGGAGAGGAGGTATGCTTCGTCCCTTATCTAATAAGGGGACTCAGATTTCCCATACATCCATTTCTCCGGGGGCTCCTGGAGTTCTAAGGACTCCAGCTTCACCACCTCACACCTGCCTCCATTTTGCACATCGCGGGCTTTGTAGCTCTTTGCGAGCTGTTCCTGGGCATCGAGCCCCATTTTGCGCTGTGGAAGAGAATGTTTTGCCTCGTACCCCATTCTTATGAGGGGTCTATATATCAAGTGGGCGGAGCCAAAATATGGCGCATCGCCGGGACCGGATATCTATCCGGCACCCCGAAGAAGGCGTCCGAAGACTGGCCTTCAGAATGGTTCTACATGGAGGACACCCCTCTGCCGGATCCAGTTCGGATCGGCCTCCCGGAGTTCAGCAATGCTCCTTTGAAGAAATGCCTGAGTTGGCGCCCGCGGAGCCCTCAACGGGAGGATGATGGGAGCGTCCATTATCTGATGGGCCGGATTAGGTTACTGGCCCACTCCGGATTGACCATGATCGGAATCATGGCCATGTGCATTATGCGAGGGGTGCAGCCACTCCAATATAGGGGCCACCCTATGTGGGATTTCAACGGGGAAGACGACACCACCCGTCATGGCCGCAGAGGGCCGAGCTCGGCAGCCGATCTGGCAAAGATCCTGTCCGGCTTGTACAAGGGGGAGGAGGAGGACTTTCTCCGCACGAATCCATTGAACGCATTTTCCATGAACAACCCTCAGAGCTGGGTAAGCGGACGTTTATCTACCCGATCCATACTTCCAAAGTCAAGTATCTTACTTTGTGATTTCGACGCAGGAGCGGCGCCGGGACGTGGAGGGCATACGAAGCCTAACTCCACAGCCCGAGGATCCGGAACGATCCCTTGATCCGACCTCCGCAGAGGATCCGGACATAATGGTGGAGCTGATTGACGGGGTGTTCCACCAACTTAGCATGGACAATGCCCTAGTCGCCATTACGGCTGACTACCCCGGTTTGTTTCCGGCCTCCCAGGTGACTACGACCGAGGTCTTGACACCATCATTTGATCCGTGCTCAACTCTTACCATGCTATACTGATGGTGCATCGCAGGAGGTACCTTTAAGGCGGGAAGCCGAACCTGCGGCGGCTAACTAGCAAGGGTCAGTTCGGCCTAGCGGGCGGAAGAGGAGTGCGACACGAATCGAAACGTCGCCGCAACGGTACATCGCACCGTTGTTTTTAAGGGAAGGATCCCTAGGAGGTATATTAATACTCATAACTTTTTCCAAGAGAAAGAGCGCTCGTCGGACAGTGTCCGGAGAGGTTGCCAATCAAGCCTCCGCCAGCCATGCTCCATCGCGTGGTCCGAAAGTGGAGGCGAACACAAGGCAAGAGCCGGATGCTCCTTCGACGGAGGATGCCGACAGGCTGTCCGCCACCCGGTCTGAGGTGGAGAGCGCCATGAATCACAGGCGTCGCCAGACAATTCTTCGTGCCGCGTGTTTCTCCCCGGAGGCGTTGAATGCCTTTGATGCGGGAAATGCGCACCTCCGTGCTGCTCGAGATGGTTTAACTAGAGCCATGGAGCAGTATGTGAAGGACATACGGGTAAGTAATTTGAATAGTTATATATGCTAGTAGCCCCCGAGACTTAAAATAGTTAAAATAACTGATTTAAGGATCATTTATTATGCAGGATCTTACGGAGAAGAATACCCACCTGTCCTAGGAGCTCCAAGAGTGCAAGGCCCAACTTGAGGCCGCACTAGCCACCACAGGGGGAGCCACAGAGACCCCCACTGGTAATACATACTTCGAAAAGATAAGTAGTTAACAAAGTGCGACATGTGCGTAAATCTGACAATAATATTGCAGAGGGCGCCGGACTAGATCCGGACAAGCAACAGCTACTGCGTCAGCTAAAGGCCGGCGAGAGGGTGCTTATGAAGGTGCAGCAGGAGAGAAACAAGCTCCAAGATGCCCACACCCAGCTAGGAGAAGAGCTGAAAGGTGTTCGGGCCCAGCTGTCTGGCTCCGTGAAGGAGAATCAGCGGCTTCGTCGCGGCATTTACAGTAAGTGCTTGAGCGAATTCCTTTGAAAAGAAGAATTCGGTGAGGAAGTCGATTGACAGAAATGTTTCTTTAGGTGTGCTCACAGGTCGCCCTGTGGAGGAAATGCCTGGTTCAACGGGTGACCAACTTCCCGAGCTGGTGCAACTGCTCGAACATGTTCGGCAGGCGATGAGTGGCATCGTTCAGGCTTTATGGCCTTCCGTCTCCCTACCCGAGGGCCTTGGAGGGCTTGCTGAGAAGCTTCAGGGAGCACGGCGACGCCTCCGTCTGTGGAAGATATCGGCCTGCCGTCAAGGCGCCAGGGAGGCATGGGCCATGGTGAAGACGCGGTACCTGAAGGCTGACCCAAACCACATGGCCGAGGTCGGACCTGCGGGGCCTGATGGGAAGGAGATCCCTGTGAGCTTCATGTACGGCCAAGTAGAACTGGCCGCGAAATATTCCCAATAGGACTGTAAATTAGACTGCCAGTTAGATGGGATTGAAGACGAGTACAATCAGTCAGTTTGACGATGTAATTTGAAATGACATGTAAAATGCCTTCTAGCCGGATTGTAGATCATTTGCCTTTGCGAACCTTTTTGCTTCAACCTCGGGACCCAACAGTCCGGAGTGTGCCCGAATACCCATACGGTTATAGAAGAACCGGGGCATGCGTGGAGACAAGGTGTCGGGGTCATAATTGCTTTATCAAACAAGTGCCAACTAGCTATGTTATATTACATGGTTAGTAAGAAACATCTTCCAGGGAGAATAGTTCCGTTAAGGGTTCCTTTCCCTGGGAGGCATGCCCTAAAGTGCATGTCCGGACTGCGAAAATAGCAGAAAAAGCATGTGGGGGCAAATAAATAAGTAAGTAATAAATCATCATTCAAGTCACCGACCAAATATTCTCTTAAGAACGCTAGCTTTCGGCTTCACCCAGTCTGAGGTACACATCCGGCTGACCCGGCAGTAACAATCGCAGAGGTGCTCCCTTTACCTCCTAGCCGAACAATCGGGAAAGTAGGGGTAAGCACAGGAGCCAGGCAACCCAGCTTGGCCAAAACTTAAGTCATATCGATGCATATAATGGTGAATAAAAGGTACATGCGGAAGTATGACACATGTGTTGGGCATGAAGCCCGTATAAATAAGCTTCTGTTAAAGAAGCCCCCAGGTATAATGAGTGCTAGGAGCACATCAAGTGTGTGCGAACAATGCGCAAATCAGCCTATCAAAGGTATTGAAAAAAAAGTGGGAAGAAGGAGGGGGACAAGAGACAGTGAAAATGTAAAAAGGTGGACGGAGGAGTGAGACGAACCCTGAGTCCGGCGTTAGGCGTAGAATCTTCGGAGACGGGCTGCGTTCCATGGGTTCGGCTCGAGTCGGTTGTCAGATGCGTTACGTAGATGGTATGCTCCGCTGGTCAGGACTTGGTCGATGATGAAGGGACCTTCCCACTTGGGCTTAAGTTTGTCCTTTTTCTTGTCCAGCAGGCGTAGAACAAGTTCGCCAACATTGTAAGCTTTGGCCTGTACTTCTCTGCTTTGATATCTTCGAGCCTGCTGTTGATAAAATGCGGAACGAGCTTTTGCCACGTCCCGCTCCTCCTCTAAGGCGTCCAAACTGTCCTGCCGATCTAGCTTGGCTTCTCTTTCTTCGTACATGCACACACGAGGTGAGTCATGAATTATATCGCAGGGCAGAACTGCCTCTGCGTCGTACACCATAAAAAATGGTGTGAATCCGGTAGTTCGGTTTGGCATGGTCCGCAACCCCCAGAGTACGGAGTCGAGCTCCTCTACCCAGTGCGTGTTAGATTCCTTGAGGGACCGCACTAGTCTAGGTTTGATGCCGCTCATGATTAGACCATTTGCTCGCTCGACTTGACCGTTAGTTTGGGGGTGATAGACTGAAGCGTAGTCGAGCTTGATGCCCATATTTTTGCACCAGAGTTTAACCTCGTCGGCCGTGAAATTCGTGCCGTTATCAGTGATGATGTTGTGGGTGACGCCAAAACGGTGTACTACCCCGGATATGAAATCTATCACAGGTCCGGATTCTGCCATTTTAACCGGCTTGGCTTCAATCCATTTGGTGAATTTGTCCACCATGACCAATAAGTATTTGTGCTTGTGGGTTCCCCCTTTAAGGGGTCCAACCATGTCAAGCCCCCAGACCGCGAACGGCCAGGTGATGGGTATAGTTTTGAGGGCGGTGGGTGGCATGTGGCCCTGATTAGCAAAGAGCTGGCAACCGACGCATCGTTGGACTAAGTCCTGAGCATCTGCCCGGGCTGTCGGCCAATAAAATCCTGTATGGAAGGCCTTGCCTACAAGGGCCCGGGCTGCAGCGTGGTGCCCGCCGAGTCCGGCGTGAATTTCAGCCACGCGATTTCACCCTTCCTCTTCGGAGATACACCTTTGAAGGCCTCCAGTTGTGCTTTTCTTATAAAGTTCTCCCTCATGGACCTTGTAGGCTTTAGATCGCCAAACTATGCAACGGGCCTCATTTTGGTCTTCGGGAAGTTCCTACCTAATTAAGTAGGCTAGGAATGGTTCCGTCCACGGGGCAATTACTGCCAATATTTCGTGGGCTGAAGGTGTTATTTCATTGGCTGAGCCGCCGATTGTGTCAGAATTGTCTGAGTTAGGTGATGCAGCTGGCTCCGGATTGTTATTTCTGGACTCCTCTTCCCATAATACGGATGGCTTAAAGAGCCGTTCCAGGAAGATGTTTGGAGGGACGGCGTCACGTTTTGCGCCGATGCGTGCTAACACGTCTGCTGCCTAGATATTATCCCGGGCTACATGATGGAATTCGAGTCCTTTGAATTGAGCTGACATTTTTAGGACGGCGTTGCGGTAAGCTGCCATTTTCGGATCTTTGGCGTCAAAGTCTCCATTTACTTGGGATATTGCGAGGTTTGAATCCCCGTGCACCTCTAGGCGTTGAATGCCCATGGAGATTGCCATCCGGAGGCCGTGTAGAAGGGCCTCGTATTCGGCTGCGTTGTTGGAGTCCATGTACATTATTTGAAGTACGTATTGGACTGTGTCTCCAGTTGGGGACGTCAAGACGACGCCAGCCCCCAAGCTAGCCAACATTTTGGATCCGTCGAAATGCATGATCCAATTGGAGTACGCGCCGTACTCTTTAGGGAGTTCGGCTTCGGTCCATTCGGCGATGAAGTCAGCCAGGACTTGCGACTTTATAGCTCGCCGTGGTTTGTAGGTTATGTCAAATGGTAAGAGCTCAATGGCCCATTTTGCAATCCTGCCCGTTGCGTCGCGATTGTTTATAATATCGTTGAGAGGTACTACGGAGGCCACCGTTATGGAACACTCTTGAAAGTAGTGTCGCAGCTTCCGGGATGCCATGAACACCGCATACGCTATCTTTTGATAATGTGGGTACCGGGACTTGCATGGAGTTAAGACAGTGGATACGTAGTACACTGGTTTTTGAAGAGGGAATCTGTGCCCTTCTGTTTCTCGTTCGACGACGAGTACCGCGCTGACAACTTGATGTGTTGCTGCGATATATAATAACATAGGTTCGCCCAGGTTGGGCGCGGCCAGGACCGGATTTGTTGCCAGTATGGCCTTGATTTCTTCGAGTCCGGCCGTGGCGGCATCCGTCCATTCGAAGTGTTCGGTGCGCCGGAGGAGGCGATAGAGGGGCAGAGCCTTTTCTCCCAAATGGGAGATGAAGCGGCTTAGAGCCGCTACGCACCCAGTTAGTTTTTGTATTTGCTTGAGGTCTTTTGGGATATCCAATTGTGACAGAGCTTGGATCTTGGCTGGGTTTGCTTCTCCTCTACCGGATACAATGAAGCCCAAAAGCTTTCCGGCTAGTACTCTGAAGACACATTTTTCCGGGTTGAGCTTAATGTCATATGCTCGGAGGTTGTCAAATGTCAACCTCAAGTCGTCTACTAGAATTTCGACGTGTTTGGTCTTGACGACCACATCGTCTACGTATGCCTCTACTATTTTGCCTATCTGGGCAGCCAGACATGTCTGAATCATGCGCTGATATGTTGCACCGGTGTTTTTGAGTCCGAAGGGCATTGTGTCGAAGCAGAATGACCCATATGGAGTAATGAATGCCGTTGCGTCCTGGTCTTTTTCCGCCATCTTGATTTGATGGTATCCGGAGTATGCATCGAGGAAGCACAATGAATCGTGCCCTGCGGTAGCATCGATGATTTGGTCGATGCGAGGGAGAGGGAAAGGGTCCTTTGGACAGGCCTTGTTAAGCTCTTTGAAATCGACATAGAGGCGCCAAGATTTGTCCTTTTTTGGTACCATTACTAGGTTGGCTAGCCAGTCCGGATGTTTGATATCTCTGATGAATCCGGCTTCTAAGAGTTTGGCTAGCCCCTCTCCCATTGCCTGTCTTTTGGGTTCGGAAAATCGCCGAAGAGCTTGTTTGACTGGCTTGAATCCTTTTAGGATATTTAGGTTGTGCTCTGCCAACCTGCGTGGGATTCCTGGCATGTCTGAAGGGTGCCAGGCAAAAATGTCCCAATTTTCCCGAAGGAATTCTCGTAGTGCGGCTTCTACATCAGGATTTAATTGTGCCCCAATGAATGCCGTCTTTGTGGGGTCCGTTGGATGGACCTGAAATTTGACTATTTCGTCTGCTGGTTTAAAAGAGGTGGACTTGGACCTGTTATCGAGTATCACATCGTCCCTATCCACCATGGAGCGCAGCGCAGTTAGTTCCTCTGCCGCTAGGGCTTCGGATAATGCCTCTAGGGCTAGTGCGGCTGTCTTATTTTCAGCGCGGAGTGATGTATCTGGATCACTGGCGAGAGTGATTATTCCATTGGGTCCGGGCATCTTGAGCTTCATGTACCCGTAATGGGGTATAGCTTGGAAGATTGTGAATGCCTCTCGCCCTAACAAAGCGTGATATCCGCTGCCGAATGGGGCCACTTGGAACGTGACCTCTTCGGACCTATATTTGTCCGGCGAGCCGAACACTACATCTAGTGTGATTTTTCCTGTGCAGCGTACTTCTCGACTAGGGATTATTCCCCTGAAGGTTGTGCTGCTTCGCTCAATGCGGCTCTAGTCAATTTCCATTTTTTGAAGGGTTTCCTCGTAGATGAGGTTTAATCCGCTGCCGCCATCCATGAGTACCTTGGTAAGACGAAAGCCGTCCACTATCGAACTGAGGACCAATGCGGCTGGTGCTCTAGCTGTTCGGAATTTAGGTTCGTCGCTGGCATTGAAGGTGATAGCCGTGTCGCTCCATGGATTTGTTGTTGCTATTTGGTAGACTTCGGCAAGGCTGCGGATTGTTCGTTTCCGCATGTTATTTGATGCGAAAGTCTCGAAGACTGTTAATACCGTACTGGTGCTGCTGGGCTGGTTGCCCGGGGCTAAAAAGCCTTCGCCACTTTTGGCCACCTGCCGTAATATCCAACATGCTCGAAGGCTATGTGTTGGAGTGGCGCCCTCCATACTGTGGATTTTGCAGGGTCCGTTGAGCCATCCCTCAAGTACGGTTCCATACCCTTTAGGGGGTTTTTGCTTTTTGGTTTTTAACCCAGGTGCTTGAGTATGACACACCCTTTTATTTCGGACTGGGGTTGTATTCAGGGCCGGATTGTCCCAAAACCTAGTTTCGGTTTTCCAGGCACTCTCCATTGTGCAGTATTTTTGTACAATGGTCGCTAGGTCGGCGAAGCGTGTAACTTCATGACGACTGATGGCGTTTATGATTCCCTTGTCCGTGCAATTGTTGTAGAAGATTGAAATCGCGCTTTCTTCACGGCAGTCCTTTATCCTGTTCATAACTAGGAGGAATCTGGCCGAGTAATGATGTACTGTTTCATCGGGCTCTTGCCGTATTTGAGATAGATCGCTTATGTTTGGGTGGGCGGGTGGAATTAAGTTCGGAACCCCGCCTGATCTGAGGCTCAAAGGCCAAGAAGCTTCCGGATTCGGAAGCTTGGTTTGCTGGACGCTTTCCAACAAATCTGGTCCGATGCCTGACTTTAGGTTCAGTATTTGATTAGCGTCCGACCCTCCGCAGGAATCCGGCATGGAGGGATCGGGAATCCGGACATGGTTGGTTTTTAACATAGAAGAAGAGTCGCCGCATTGTTCCAATACCACAACAACGTGGTGGGTAACCCGGGGAGAGTTAATTTCTCTCAGATCGGTTTTAAGCCCAATCTGATCGTAGTCGGTAGCGACTCCCAGGGCGGCGATGCGATCCAAGAGCTCGTTTACAGAGGAGAGCTCAATCGGATCTAGCTGCTCGGCGAATTCCGGGCTGACGTGAAGATCGCTTTTAATGACCTGAGAGGTCATTGTCGGAGCGGTGGCCGAACAGGCGGTCATAAGAAAACCGCCTAGCCGGATAGTCTGGCCGGCGGCCAAAGCTCCCTTGACGATGGTGCCGTCTTTAAAGACGGGAAAAGACATCCTTCCTGATGGTGACGGCACAAAGGAACTCTCAATGAAAGCACCAATGTCGGTGTCAAAACCGGCGGATCTCGGGTAGGGGGTCCCGAACTGTGCGTCTAGGCGGATGGTAACAGGAGACAAGGGACACGATGTTTTACCCAGGTTCGGGCCCTCTTGATGGAGGTAAAACCCTACGTCCTGCTTGATTAATATTGATGATGTGTGTTACAAGAGTGGATCTACCACGAGATCAAGGAGGCTAAACCCTAGAAGCTAGCCTATGGTATGATTGTTGTTCGTCCTATGGACTAAAGCCATCCGGTTTATATAGACACCAGAGAGGGCTAGGGTTACACAGAGTCAGTTACAATGGTAGGAGATCTACATATCCGTATCGCCAAGCTTGCCTTCCATGCCAAGGAAAGTCCCATCCGGACACGGGACGAAGTCTTCAATCTTGTATCTTCATAATCTTGGAGTCCGGCCGACCATGATAGTTCGGCTATCCGGACACCGCCTAGTCCGGGACTCCCTCAGTTGGTATGGATTTCATCACCGGTTTTCCCAGGACCAAGAGAGGGAATAATGCTATCTTCGTCGTTGTCGACCGGCTTTCCAAACTGGCCCATTTCTTGCCTGTTCATGAGAGTATAACCGCTAGTCAGCTAGCAGATTTGTATATCTCTCAAATAGTGTCTCTCCATGGCATCCCACTGGAAATCAACTCGGATCGAGGAAGTCTCTTCACCTCTCGATTTTGGGAAAGTTTCCAAAATGCTATGGGAACCCGCCTTTCCTTTAGCACCACCTTTCACCCACAATCAAGTGGTCAAGTATAACACATCAACCAAATTCTAGAAGACATGCTTCGAGCTTCTGTTATCTCATTCAGAATGGATTGGGAGAAATGCCTTCCATTTGCCGAATTTGCTTATAACAACAGCTATCAATCGATCTTGGGTAAAGCTCCTTTTGAAGTTCTCTATGGATGAAGGTGTCGAAGGCCTCTTAACTGGTCAGAAACTGGGGAAAGACAATTCTTTGGCCCGGATATGATCCAGGAAGCAGAAGAGCAAGTTCGTATTGTTCGTGAAAAGTTGAAAACAGTCCAATCTCGTCAAAAGAGCCAATATGACAGAAAACATAAGGCTATGACTTTTGAGGTTGACGAGAAGGCTTACCTTCGGGTTACTCCTCTGAAGGGAACCCATCGCTTCGGTATCAAAGGCAAATTGGCTCCTCGCTACATTGGACCTTTTCGCATTCTTGCCAAACAAGGAGAAGTTGCCTACCAACTGGAACTACCTCCACACCTCTCCAGAGTCCACGATGTCGTCCACGTTTATCAACTCATGCATTGCTTCTCGGATCCTATCCGTTGAGTGGACCACGAAATGCTTGATCTTCAAGATAATCTCACTTATCAAGAATACCCCGTTCGTATCCTCGATCAAGCCGAGCGTACCACTCGACGCCATAATATCAAGTTTCTCAAGGTTCAATGGTCGCACCATTCTGAGAAAGAAGCAACTTGGGAAAGGGAGGATCGTCTTCGACTCAAGTATCCCGCCTTCTTTCCAAAGGATCCTAAATCTCGGGACGAGATTTTTCTGAGTGGGGGTGAGTTGTCACACCCTAGCTAGTTCATGCATTAGAGTGTTGCATCATGTTTATCTTTCATCAGAAACTCGAAATGGGCATGACAGAACCCCCAGCACCCCCCCTGAAACCAACTAGGGTTTACTAACAACATTTTCAATGAACCTGAAATGCCCTTCTAAAATGTCCATCATTTTTGTCTTGGGTTAGAACCACTGCCAAAATTGGTTCACATTTTTCTAGGACACATAAGGTCACTGGATTAAATCATTACTTATTTGCATTTGGGCATTTAAATGCTATAAAATATTTTAAATGCTAAAATAATTCTGGAAATAAGTGTGGTCTGTTGGAAATATTCTAAACAAAGCCCCTAATTATTTTCAGGATTTTTGGAAATGCCTAGCTATTTTTAATAAAGCCACACAGTTACAGAAAAATAGAAAAACCAACTTAAATAAAAAAGAGAGAGAGAAAGGCCATAGGCCACTTACCTGCACTGGGCCAGCCCACCTGGCCCGTGCCAGTCACCACCCACCTCTGCCAGTAGGCAGAGGAGGGACACCGCGACCCCGCCGAGCTCGCCACGCCACCTCCATGCCTGCCTGCGTCGCCCGCGCCAGCGCAGCGCCTCGAAGGGACTCCTCGGCGCCGCCCCGAGCCCCTGGACACCTCACTTCCCCCGTGCTCTCTCTCTCTCGCCCTCTCCCACCATGGCCGACGCAGCTGTCACCGCACCGTCGAGGTAGACGCGCCCACCGTCGACCTCGCGCCGCCCCATCATGTCCACGAGCTCCGCCGTCGCCTGTTCCACTGAGCCATCCGAGCCACGAGCACTCGCACGCCTCAAAGACGCCTCCTCGACCTCGCCTTCACCGCTAGTCTCCGGAGATCCACTTCACCGTCACCGCTGCAGCAGCTTGTCCCCGCCCTCACCGCCTGCTCCCCTGTGACCGCCATGAGCTCAGCTACCTCCCCATCCTATCCGTTCTTGCTCTCGAGTACCATAGTGACCGCATGAAGCTCAACCGCACGTGCCGCCGCCGAGCTCATCACCGACGTGAGTCCGGCCATGCAACGGCCTTGCCACCCTGCCCGTTAGCCTCACCGCACCCCCAGGATGTCGTAGCAACACTCCCCGCACCTCGTCATGCCCCCTAGCGACGAGTCCAAGCTCGCTCGAGCTCCGGAGACCACCAAGGTCGTCGCCGGCGATGTTTCTAGCCACCGCGAGCTCCACCTCCACCGCCACTAGATGCGGCTCATCCCCAGCTTCACGTAGATGCCCTCCGCCACCCATTTGGTCGCCGGAGGGGGAAACCCGCACCTCTCCGCTGTCCCTGGCCTTGCCGGTGACGAGCCCCGGGTTAACTCCGGCGAGTTTGACCCGGGTTAACCCTAGTTTGACACCCCTGGGTCTATGACAGGTGGAGCCCTCCCTGCTAATTAACCTAGGATTAGGACTAACTAAAATTAGTTAGTCTAATGACACTAACACGCAGGACCCACTGGTCAGGTTTGACCTGGACCGTCCCCGTTGACAGCTGATGTCACTCTGACGCAATGCTGTCACAATAAATCATTTACTAGATTTATTCTTATACAGGAAATTCCAGAAATTGCTACAAACTTCAAAAATTCATAGAAATTAATCTGTAGCTCCAAATGCAAAGTGTTATATATGAAAAATGATTAGAAAAATCCAATCTTTCCATCTGTACTGGTTTCATGCATGTTTGAGCAATTTAATCTGCTGTTTAGTGCAAAACATGATAAAACACTATTAAAGGCCATATATGGGTTTGCAATTTGAATCTTTGGTTCAAAATGGCTCAAACTCATCTGGTCATATTTCAATTAGCCAATACACTCATTTTGCCATGTATCATGCATGCATCATATTGTTGCACATTGTTTGGTGTTGATTGTATATTTGTGCTCTCTGCGGCTGGTTCTGCCCCGGAAGAGTATCGCGAGTATCCAAACGAGGAGCAATTCCAGTCCACGGACTCGCAAGGCAATCAACCAACCATTTGATCATATCGATACAAACCCATGTTCTCGCTCCTGCTCTCTTTTACTGCATTCAAGACAACACGTTTGAAACTGCTGTGTGTTATGGTAGCTAAACCCATTTCCTCTGCATGACCTGTCATTGCCACAGTAACTAGAGGAAACCCACTAGCATGTGTAGGAGTTAATTGAGCCATGTGATTGTGTTTCATACCTTGCTATGCCTGCTATGCTTAGAGTCGTGTCAGGTCTGGTTCATCTGGGTGATGGGCTAGAGTGAAATGGTCATGTCGGTAACGAGAGTGATGATGTTGAACACGATTTGGTAAAGGTATCGATGAGAGGCCATGTAGGAGTCCATGGTGGGTTGTTTCATTGGAACCATCCTTAAGCACTAAGATCTGTACGTGCGATTTAAGATTCAGCTACTACCATGCATTGGGCCCTGAAATATGACCCTGCTCGACTTCTTATCCACGCTAGTCCTCTGTCAAGGAGTTGCAAGTAGTTTCTGGTGTTTGTAACTTACTGTAGACCGTAGGCAGCGCTGACCCTCAGGGTGGGCTGTGATGCGGTAGGTACATAGCATGGTGTACTGGATGCCCATTTGGTATCTCGGGAACCCTGCACCATTGTTCGGTGCCGTATCTGGAAACCTCTGCCGGACTCCCTGCGGATGGAACCTGAATAGGCGATAAACCTGGACTAGAGACTTAGGTGTTTAGGTAGGTCGTGGTCTACACCCACCTCGGCTTTCGCTTGAAGTCTGTCGAGCACATGTCGTGTGCAGACGCTAAGTGGTGCAAACATGTATGAAGAAGTACACCCCTGCAGGGTTAACATCATCTATTCGAATAGCCGTGTCCGCGGTAAAGGACTACTTGGTTGCCTATACTGTTCATAGACAAGTAAATGGACACTACTAAAAGCCTCAAGATAAGCGTGAGTGCCGAGGATGGCTCTTCCGTAGGTTGGCCAAGGTGGATCCTCGGTAGTGTATTGAAGTGGTGTGTAGTGGACTCGAGTGTGCAAAACAACTTTAAGTTGGTGTCTCGTAAGATAGCTTAGCCAAGATTCAAAGCTAGCTTGCTGCAATAACCCCACCATCCCTTCTTGATAATGTGCATGTATGTAGGATCTGATTTAAGTCCTGCTGAGTACCTTTGTACTCATGTTTGCTCAATTTACGTTTTACAGAAGACGCTGCAACCCCTTCTGATGGGTTCTTCATAGACGTCGATGTGGATGAGTAGGCTGAAGCCCAGGTGGTGCTCCTGAGCTCGCGATGGACCGTGTAGTATAGTCAAGCTTTCTCAAGCCTCTTTTATTTTCTAGTTGTCTGTACGCAGACATGTTACTTCCGCTGTTGGCTTGTATGTTTGTATGACTTGAATGCTGGGTCGTGTGACCCGTACTTGTGTGTATGATATGTATGGCTCTCTGAGCCGTTAAATAAAGTACTTGAGTTGTAGAGTCATGTTGTGATGCCATGTTGTATTTGCACATATCGAGCATATTGTGCGTATGATTGAAATGCTTGGTATGTGTGGGATCTGACTATCTAGTTGTTTATCCTTGGTAGCCTCTCTTACCGGGAAATGTCTCCTAGTGCTTCCACTGAGCCCTGGTAGCTTGCTACTGCTCCGGAACACTTAGGCTGGTCGGCATGTGTCCTTCTTCATTCAAGTGTCTGTCCCTACGGGGAAATGTCACGCGATGACTATCAGAGTTCTGCTAGCCCAGTGCTACAGCCCGAATTCACTCGCTGATGACCGACACATTCGTTGCTGGGTCATGTAGGCTTGTCTCGGTAAGTTAGTGGCACTTTGGGTTCACAACTAGCCATGTCAGCCCGGGCTCCTTGTCATATGGATGCTAGCGAGACTATCATATACGTGTGCCAAAAGGCGCAAACGGTCCCGGGCAAGGTAAGGCGACACCCGTGGGAATACCGTGCGTGAGGCTGCAAAGTGATATGAGGTGTTACATGCTAGATCGGTGTGGCATTGAGTCGGGGTCGTGACATTCACGCCGCTTTGAGCCGGATTGTTCTCTGTTTCTAGTTGCAATGTCTACTAACCTCTTGCTGGCTACTCATAAAGACCAACCATGGTTTGCCAAACTTTTTAAGGTACGCGGAAGAATTAGTTCATAGCAACGGAGCTCAATTGCCGGGCACGGCCGCAGCCGCTAAATCTCTTCTTGATCTTGATTTGGTACGTTGACCAAAGTGGTATGAAGCCCGCAGTAATAACTTCAAAGAAATTAATTGATGCAAGATAGTCTAATTGAAAAAATAGCACCGATAGGGCATTGGTTGAACATCCCATCATGCCACGACGACACCTCAGAAGGCTCTCAATGAAAGCACCAATGTCAGTGTCAGAACCAGCGGATCTCGTAGTAGGGGTCCTAAGATAGGCGTCTTGGAGCGATGGTAACATGGACACGGGATTTTACCCAGGTTCGAGCTCTCTCAAGGATATAATACCCTACATCCTGCTTTTGATTGTATTGATATGAGGACAGTACATAGTACATGTATCTACCACGAGATTATAGTAATGAATATGAGATTCTCTATTGACTAGCCTGGACTCGGTTTATATATGCACCATAGGCCTAGGGTTTAGAGGACTCCTTGTCTTTTGCGCCAAGTCTTGTGGAATCCTCCTTGTATTCTACATGGGCTGCCCGAAGTGGCCCATTAGTGAATCGTCATGGGGGTCCTCGGCTCGACCCACTTGCCAGGAGACGATGTGGTGAGTACCCCTAGTCCCGGACACCGTCACCCCCTGATAACCCACAAGTATAGGGGATAGTTGTAGCCTCTTTCAATAAGTAAGAGTGTCGAACCCAATGAGGAGCTAAAGGTAGAACGAATATTCTCTCAAGTCCTATCTGCCACTGATACGACTCTACGCATGCTTAGTGTTCGCTTTACCTAGAACAAGCATGAAACTAGAAGTACTTTGTAGGTGTTGTTGGATAGGTTTGCAAGATAATAAAGAGCACGTAAATAAAAAGTAGGGGATGTTTAGATAAAGGAGAAATAATAGTAAATATAGCGAGTGTGGAGAAGTGGTGGTACGAGTTGTGAAATTGTCCCTAAGCAATTGACTACTTTACTAGATCGATAGCAAGTTTTATGTGGGAGAGGCCACTGCTAGCATGTCATCCCTGACTTGGAATTCCATGCACTTATGATTGGAACTATTAGCAAGCATCCGCAACTACTAACGTTCATTAAGGTAAAACCCAACCATAGCATTAAGATATATTGGTCCCCCTTCAATCCTGTATGCATCAATTTCTATGCTAGGTTGAAGCTTCTGTCACTCTTTCCCTCCAATACATAGTCCTATCAACATACAACTAACCCTATGGTGTGATCCGCGCGCGTGCTCATATGATGGGCACCAAAGGAAAGCAACATAACCACAAGCAAGTTAAACCAATCATAGCAATTCATCAATCGCCAATAGGACAACGAAAATCTACTCAGACATCATAGGATGGCAACACATCATTGGATAATAATATTAAGCATAAAGCACCATGTTTAAGTAGAGGGTACAGCGGGTTGCGGGAGAGTTGGCCGCTGAATAAAGATGGGGGAAGGTGATGGAGATGTTGGTGAAGATCGCGGTGATGATGATGGCCCCCGGCGGCGTTCTGGCGCCACCGGAAGCAAGGGGGAGAGAGCCCCCCTTCTTCTTCTTCTTCCTTCACCTCCTCCCTAGATGGGAGAAGGGTTTCCCATCTGGTCCTTGGCTCCCATTGCGTGGGAGGAGCAAGAGCCCCTCTGAGATTGGATCTGTCTCTCTGTCTCTCTCTCTCTTTCTGCGTTCCTGATTCTGCCCTTTCACCATTTCTTTTACATCCGTAGATCCGTAACTCCGATTGGGTTGAATCTTTTGCCCAGATTTTTCTCATAAAATTAGCTTTCTTGCGGCAAAAGAAGAGCGCCAACCGCCTTACGAGGGGCCCACGAGGGTCAGGGGCTTGCCCAGGGTAGGCAGGCACGCCCCCCTGGCCAGCTCGGGCACCGTCTCGCGTTGATTTTACTTCCCAAAAATTATAAGTATTCCAAAATAATTTTCTGTACGTCTTTATCCCGTTTGGACTCCATTTGATATTGGGTTTCTGCGAAACATAAAACATGCAACAAACAGGAACTGGCACTGGGCACTGGATCAATATGTTAGTCCCAAAAATAATATAAAAAGTTGCCAAAAGTATATGAAAGTTGTAGAATATTGGCATGAAACAATCAAAAATTATAGATACGACGGAGACGTATCACCCCCACGGCGTCAGCCATCTCTAGAGCCTTGCACGACCAGCTCCACCACTGGCCCACCAGGCCCGGGTGGAATGCGACAACGGGCTCCTCCTCCAGCACGTCCTCCCTCCTCACCATCTCCAGCTCTGGCACGGCCACTTCGCCTGTCGCAGAGAGGGCCATCATGGTCTCCAGGCCCTCCCACTAGCGCTTGCCGTGTGTGTTCATGGAGTCTTCCATGACACGTTGAAGGAGCCAGGACTCCTCCTCGCCTGTCATGCGAGGAGGAGGTGGTGGCGACAAAGAGGGCGATGGTGACGGCGTCGGCGTGATGCCGTGCACCATCCTACGTCCGCATACTTGGGGAGGGATCAGAGCGCGCGTGCGCGGCACTCATGTGGCCGCTGAGGGAGTCCTAGACTATGGGGTCCTCGGGGAGCCGGCCTATGTGACATGGGCCGGATTGATGGGCCGTGAAGATACGAGATGGAAGGCCTTCTCTCATGTCTGTATGGGAGTCTCCTTTGCGTGGATGGCAAGCTTGGCGTTCGGATGTATAGTTTCCTTCCTCTGTAAACCGACTTTGTACAACCCTAGTCCCCTCCGATGCCTATATAAACCGGAGGGCTTAGTCCATAGAGGCAATCATAGTCATACAGGCTAGACATCTAGGGTTTAGCCATTACGATCTCGAGGTAGATCAACTCTTGTAACCCCTATACTCATCAAAGTCAATCAAGCAGGAAGTAGGGTATTACCTCCATCAAGATGGCCCAAACCTGGGTAAACATCGTGTCCCCTGTCTCCTGTTACCTTTGATCCTTAGACGCATAGTTCGGGACCCCCTACCTGAGATCTGCCGAATTTTACACCGACATTGGTGCTTTCATTGAGAGCTCCACTGTGCCGTCGCTAGAAGGCTCGATGGATCCATTGATCATCTACAACAATAATGCCTTGAGGGAGACTTTCCTCCCCGGCCAAATTTTCGTATTCGGCGGCTTCACACTGCGTGCCAACTCGATTGGCCATTTGGAGCAGATCGACAGCTACGCCCCTGATCATCAGATCAGCTTCGGAAATCTGAACTATGTCGCTGACATCCAAGGAGACTTCACAAGTAGCTTCACAAGCCCACAGTAGCTTCTGGGTATGGGTTCGGCTGGCCAAAAATGGACTATAACGTCCTTCATGGCCAGTTAGGCCACCCTATGCAGTTCGTTCAGCTGCTTCAGCTGATCATTGAGGGGCACTGGATGCTCTGGCGCAAGGTATTGCGACCAGAACAACTTCTCTGTTGAGCTCCCCTCTTCGGCTCGGAAGAAATCCGCAGCATCAGCAATACTCCGGGGTAGATCCGCAAATGCTCCTGGAGAACTACAAATGCGGTTCAGTAAGGTGTACTTTCTCCTTACAAATTTTCTCTACATATTAAAGGCCTTACCCTCCGCGATCTGCTTTGCCTCTCGGATCTCCCAACAGGTGCCTTGGGCTTCAACCCGGGCCCCCTTCGCACTTTGGAGCACCATAGCAAGTTCGGAGTCTCGATCCGACACCTTGCGCTCCAAGGACTCACATTTGCTTAATAGCATCCTTGAGCTCTTGTTGGACTTCTTCCAACCTCGCTTCATGTTTTAGACGGGCGGTCCGTTCCTCTTCCGCCTCCTTTTGGGCCTCGGCCAGCGCGCTCTTGAGGGCCTCGACCTCAAACGTATCAACTATGAGCATAATCATAAAACTCATTTAGATAACAAATCGGAACTCATATCATTTTAGATATGCTTCTGTATCACATACCTTGCTTTTCCTCCAACTTCTGCTTTAGTTCGGACACTTTAGCGGCCTGGGAGGCTGCCGCTAGCATCGAAGCTTGTTCATCAAAATAGACATATGTGTTATCTTCTGCGAAGAATTATTCGATCCTCTGTTCGGCCTTTCTTCGCGAATGCCGAACAGAGTCTCAGGGGCTACTATCTATACACAGGCATTCCTTTTGCAAACAGCCAAAAACATATTACGTCACATACCTCAAAGCCTGTTAAAAGGTTGGTATAGGCTTCATTCAATCCGTTCTTAGCGTACCGAACCTTTTCAACCGCCGTACCCATGAGGGTACGGTGTTCCTCCACAATGTAAGCATTCTGGAGCACTTCCATCAGAGTGTCCGGCGCCTCCAGATTGATAGAGGATGCCGATGGAGATGGCGCGCCCCCTTCTCTTGAAGGAGGCTGCTCGCCCGATTCCGGAGCCATATGGATCTCCGGAATAATATTCGATTGGGGCCCAAATTGGGCATGGCCCCCATCTCCGGTCTCTATGGGGGTCGGTTCCCCCCTCTTTTTGGCAACAAAGGTATTACCCTCCGTCACCATCTTCACGGCCTCCCGCACCTCCCCATGACCTGGAGAGGTTCCTCGGGACAACACTTCGGTATTGTCCGTAGGGGTGGGTGGAGAGGCATGTGGAGGCGATTCTCTCTCCATCATGTTCGGCCCCAGCGAATTCCCAGAGGACGATGGTCGTTGGGGGAGATCGCGAGCTGGACTGCAACGAGCAATTTAACGTATCAGAACCACAAGGCATAAAACCGGATATATGAACGGTGTATTTGGATACTTACGATCCGGCCAGGGGCTTCGGCATGGGGTACCACTCGGGGATGGTGTCGGCATCAATTTCAGAATCATCCGAAAGGGAGAGTTTCCCCTTCTTGGACGCCTCTGCCCCTAGATCCGTGGAAGCCGCCCTTTTCTTCTTTCCCCCTTAAGGGGAGAGTTGCTCTCTTCCTCCTCTTCATCTTCGTCATGAGAGGAGAGAGTCTTGGTGTCTTCCGACACGACGTCCGAAGTGCCCTTACTGCGGAGGCCACCTCTGGTCTCCTTGCTCTTCTTCTTGGCGCGCCTTCTTTTCTGGCGCCTGATACGGCGTCGGCACCAACATCCTCGTCAATAGAGGAGTGGCTGAGTCTTCGAGCAGCGAAGCAGGACATTGGATTTGCTCTGCCTTCTTTTTCCAGCCCTATGGGAAGAATGGAAAGCTCAATATATTCCTTGGATTTATAAATTGATGTCATCAGAAAACTTACAGAAGTGGCCGGATGAGTACAGCCAAGGCCAATGTCTTCGGTCGTCTCCGTCCACGACTTCTGAGCCTTGAAAAGCAGCTTCCATATGTCTTCGTGTGTCGTGCCAAAGAACCACTGCAGGGTCCGAGGACTGGCCGGGTCGAACTCCCACATATATAGGGTCCGGGGTTTTCAAGGGAGAATCCGGCAAAAAAGCATCACCTGGATCATGCTGGCAGGACTGGTGTTCTTGTTTATCATGCCCTTGATGCGACTCTACGGCGTCATCACCTCGTCGGGCGGCTCCCAATCTAGGCCCTTATTGAGCCAGGATGTAAGCCGCATCGGGGGCCCGGACTTGAACTTGGGAGCGGCGGCCCATGTGGTGTCACGGGGTTCTGCGACGTACAACCACCCCTGCTGCCACCCTTTGACGGTCTCCACAAAGGTCCCCTTAGGCCAGGTGATGTTGGGAAGCTTGCTCACCATGGCGCCGCCGCACTCGGCGTGTTGACCGTCGACCACCTTCGGCTTCACATTGAAGACCTTGAGCAACAGGCCGAAGTGGGGGGGGGAATGCGGAGGAATGCCTCACACACGATGATAAACGCCGAAATATTGAGGAAGGAATTTGGGGCTAGTTCATGGAAATCTAACCCATAGTAAAACATGAGACCGCAGACGAAAGGATGAAGGGGAAACCCTAGTCCATGAAGGAAATGGGGAATGAACACTACCCTCTCATTAGGCTCCGTGGTGGGAATGATCTGCTCCTTGGTAGGGAGTCGGTGGATTATGTCCGCGGCTAAGTACCCCGCTTCCCGGAGTTCCTTGGTGTCCTCCTCTGTAACAATGGAAAACATCCACTTGCCCTGTGCTCCAGATCCGGACATGGCTAGGGTGTTTGGTGGCGATGGAAAAGATTGGAACTTGGGCGCTGGAGCTCGAAGGGCAGATGGCCTAAGGAGGAAGAAGGCGTGGGGTAAAAAGACAGATCCTTATCTTCTTATAAAGGCAGTGGATATCAAGCGCCCCCTCATAAGCCTTGAAACTCGCCTATTCCCAAGGGGACGTGTGAACGACACGGTTGGATTACCCAAACCCATATTGATGAGAATCCCGTGATAAGGGGACACGGTCTCTGCTTTGACAAGACGTGTCAATGACCATGCCTTGAAA
This sequence comes from Triticum aestivum, assembly GCF_018294505.1. Classification (NCBI taxonomy): domain Eukaryota; kingdom Viridiplantae; phylum Streptophyta; class Magnoliopsida; order Poales; family Poaceae; genus Triticum; species Triticum aestivum. Next base: position 81,410,569 of record NC_057813.1, on the reverse strand, counting down.
CACGAAGCGGGGGCTGTAAAACTGTTCAAAATAATAACAAGGCCAGGACATAACGTCTCGCCAAAAAAGTCGCCCATGGGCGTGACTTACTTTGTTTGACTGTTTTTGCCCTTACAGCTTCAGGCTGTGATTATTAAATGGAGCCGGATACAGCTATTATGTGCGGAGGACTGCTTTGGAGTATTCAGAGAAGGAACCCTCCTTGCAATGCCGAAGACAATCTACACGCCGGATACATCATCATTGAAGCCCAATTCAGGGGCTACTGAGGGAGTCCTGGACTATGGGGTCCTCGAGGAGCAGGCCTATGTGACATGGGCCGGATTGATGGGCCGTGAAAATATGAGATGGGAGGCCTTCTCTTGTGTCCGGATGGGAGTCTCCTTTGCATGGATGGCAAGCTTGGCGTCCGGATGTATAGTTTCCTTCCTCTGTAAACCGACTTTGTACAACCCTAGTCCCCTTCGGTGCCTATATAAACCGGAGGGCTTAGTCCGTAGAGGCAATCATAGTCATACAGGCTAGACATCTAGGGTTTAGCAATTACGATCTCGAAGTAGATCAACTCTTGTAACCCCTATACTCATCAAAATAAATCATAGGAAGTAGGGTATTACCTCCATCAAGAGGGCCCGAACCTGGGTAAACATCGCGTCCCCTGTCTCCTGCTACCTTCGATCTTTAGACGCACAGTTCGGGGCCCCCTACCTGAGATCTGCCGGTTTTTACACCGACAGCCACCGCGGCCCCGACGAGGTGCCGGCGAAGAAGGAGGCGCGCCGCGTGTCTTGCTCGTCCCGGAACCATGTGTCCGAAAGGTCGGAGTCAACGGCGTACCTGGGGTCGTAGTAGAGGTCGTCGGGCAGGCGGCGGCGGCGGCGTTCGATCTCCTCGCGGCGCTTTCGGCTGCTCGTCGGGACTGGCGGGATCGGCACCCGGTCGGCGGAGAGATGCTAGTTATTGGGGAGGTGCACGTCGCTCCAGGGGAGCGGCGTCCTCGTCTCTCAATAACGACGTTATACATCCGCGTGGATGTAGTGTCGGTCGCGCTCGCCGACGGCCGTAGGGACGATGGGGAATGCAGGCGGCGCGGGGGCTCTCCGCGGTGGTGATGCGGGCTCCTCTTTGAGGCAGCGGCTGCCCGAGGACGAGCCAGCCTCGCGGTCGTGCTTCCCCTTGTGGTCGGTGTTCCGAAACCCAATGGCTGCGTGGCGGCCGGCCGGCTGCGCGGCGGCCGGCCGGCGAGATCGAGGACGGGGAGAGGGAAAGCTAGGGTTTGGGGAGTGTCGGGTTTCGAGGAGGCAGCACGGGCTGGAGTGGGGGGTGTGGACTGTGACCGGTCCACGGCTTCCCATTTAAGAAGGACGGCGACCGTTTGACTGGGCGGATGACAGGTGGGACTGACCGCGCGTGCGCATTAATGTCGGATGGTGGGAGGTAGGTGGCCGCCTGCCACGCGGCCCCGAAGAGGACGAGCGACGCGTCTGTATGCTATCCGCCGCGATCCAAACCCGGCGCATGTTTGTGCTCAAAATGGATCGGCCCGGATACAAAACGGACCAAATGAGTTCAGATCGTCGCACGCTAGGCCCGACCGGATGGGGTCGCGCGTTGGAGTTGGTTTGAAAGCGGCTTGACAGAGATACGGCCGGGTCGTCGTCATTGCATTGCATTGCACACCACTCTGTCAGCGTCAGACCGCTAGAAAGAACGTACGTACTGACTGACGCGGCAACGTTGAATTCGGACCAACAACCCAACCGATCTACTGCTCTCTGCAAAAGCTACGTACTCTCATCCAAGGCCTGTGCGAGTCACGATCATCATCACTTGCCTGTGACTTCTGAGCAGTGGGCGGTACATACCACCGCGCTGTAGCCTACACGTACGTACTAGCCCAGCCATTAGCTGCAAATATTGCGAGTACGTACCGGGCATGGCAACGCAGCGCGTCGGCCGTATACAATCGACGATGCCAGACCAATTAACTACTCCCTCCGTTTCTAAATACTCCCTCCGTTCAAAAATACTTGTAATCAAAATAGATAAAAACATGTATCTAAAACTAAAATACATCTAGATACATCTCTTTTTATTCATTTCGATGACAAGTATTTCCGGACGGAGGGAGTATAAGCCTTTGGAGAGGTTTCATTATGCACCATATACGGATGCATGTTAGAGTATAGATTCACTCATTTTGCTTCGAATGCAGTCCATAATAAAAAATTTCTAAAGACTTATATTTAGGAACGGAGGAAGTGGTTTGCTTTTGATTTGGAAACGACTTCACATCTGTACGCATCACACTCTAAGTATCACGTAGTACGATCATAATCGATCACCACTCACATCTACGTAATATAGATAGGTTGGCCACTTCGCAAAAAAAAAAGGATAGGTTGGCCACTTGGCCCTACGAATTATCTCTTATTCAGTCCTTGTAGTTACTACCTCCGTCCGAAAATACTTACCATCAAAATAAATAAAAAAGAATGTATCTAGATGTATATATGTTTTAGATATTTTTTTTATTCATTTTAATGACGAGTATTTTCTGACGGAGGGAATAGCTGTCACTCATAGCAGTCGTCCAACTAACCCGGCCTAGCCCTGTTGGTCCGCCGTTCACTCGTCTTTTCCTCCATTCATGGCCATGAAGCTGTCACGACCAGCTCCAAAGTACGTACCGTGCCGCGCCGTCCAGAGACACTACGCCCTTGCATGGATCGCGGTACGTACCGTACCGTGGGCGCGCGCTCTCGCTCAACTGCCGCTGTCCCGTACTGTAGCATGCATGCATGCATGCGATTCCCGTCCACGGACAAAGCAATTATCATGCATGGTCCCGTTGTACATAGACACCAGAACATATACTACGCGTTCAGAAATTAAGATGGCATGTGTTGTCAATGAGCACTTAAAAACGCACTTTACGTCATTTATGTATGTGACGAGGAGACCGGAGTTTCACATAGATGTGGAGCCGGAATTTTCCCCATGGTCGGGCGTGGCCACTGGTGAGTTTTTTTTTGCGGGTAGAGCTTTATTCAATCAAATCCGGTTCAAGCGCGATCAGCCATCAGGCTCGTCACTAGGAAGCCGGGAGGGGAGTTCATCCAACAATCAGTCACTCAATGTGCTCGCATGCTTTGCACAAAGGTGTGCTGAATGATTGGCTTGTCTCAATACATGTTGAATATCAAAACTAAGAAAAGTTGAAACTAGCTCTTCAATTTCAAGAAGAATAGGCGCTATAACAGAGCGCGAAAATTGTCGCGAGTTCCAGAGCTGTACCAGCTCCAAGCAGTCTACTTCAAGCACCACTCGCGAATAACCTCAAAGCTTACCGAAAATAACTCTGTCTCGCAGAGCCAGGGCTTCTGCGATGAACGGGTCCGTGACATTAAGATGCGGCTTGCTCCAGGCAGCAACAAAGGCGGATGAGGTGCTTGCAAGACCCCCCACTCCACTTCTGTTTTCAGTCAACGAGACGCTAGCGTCCGTGTTAATCTTTATCCACTCTGGGTCTGGCGGTTTCCAACCATAACCAGGCATAATCCTGGTGTGTTCCTGTGGAAGCTCTAGTAGCAATAGAGCTTCTCCGATCCGCTTCAAGGACTGGCCTGGGCTCAGACTCTCTTTGTCATGTGTGATGTTGTTACGAGATGTCCATATAGCCCACATGACTGTGATAATCTTCGGCCGGTCCCCTTCACTAATGCGTGTGTCACACAAAATATCCTTGCACCAAGTGGTCGGATGTAGTTGTGGCATATTGACATTGAGCCATTTCCTAGCTTCCGTCCAGAAGCTTTGAGCATGGGAGCATTTGATGAAAGCGTGCACCATGTCTTCGTCTGCACCCTTGCAAATCTTTCATCGGGCCATAGTTGCAATGTGCATGTGTCTCAGTGTTGATTCAACCGGCAAGATGCCATGGAGAACCCGCCACCAGAAGACACGGAGCTTGGGTAGCACCTTGAGCTTCCATAGTTGAGTCCATAACTGTTTGTCATTCTCATAAGTTTCCGTAATCGTCCCTTCCTCTAGAGATAAATGCTCGTTGCGAGTCATTAGAGCACGATACACAGATTTTACATTATAGGATCCCGACCTCTCATGAGCCCATGCCCAGAAGTCGTCACCCCCACCTTGCCTGAGCGGAAGATTCAAAATTGCATCGGCGTCCGGTGGTGTGAAATTACTCCGAATAAGATCAAGTTTCCAGCTCCAGTTCTCTGTATCAATAAGGTCTGAAACCGTATGAAGATTATCACTCCCAATCTGAACTGAAGGCTGCATAGATAGCTTTCCAAGTAGCCACCGATCAGTCCAAATTTTCACGGAAGTGCCATCACAAATACGCCATAACAAGCCAGCTTCAAGTGCACTCCTCCCAACCATGATTCCCCTCCATGTCGCAGAAGCGTTTCGTGGCACACATGCATTCATGAAGTCAGTAGTTGGAAAGTAGTGGCCTTTTAAAAACCTAGAGCACAAGGACTCCGGGTTTGTCATTAATCTCCAGCCATGTTTGCCCAATAGCGCAATATTGAAACATTCCAAGTCTCGGAAACCCATTCCTCCTTTGGGTTTAGGAAGTGACAAAGACTTCCGGTCTATCCAGTGTAGAGATTTGTGATCAATGGAACTGCTCCACCAGTATTTTGCCATCGGTGATGAGATGCTCTTATAGACTTTTTTAGTTAACTTGAAGCAACTCATTGTAAACGTCGGAATGGACTGGGCAGCTGACTTTAGCAAAACATCCCTTGCCGCGCGTGAAACCAGGCGCTCGGTCCCGCCATTCATCCTTGATCGCACCCATTCGCCAATGAAAGCAAAGGTCCCGGAAGTGATCCGTCCACTACAGTTGGCAGGCCCAAATATCTCTCATTGAAGGCCTCAACCGAAACGCCCAACGTTTCTTTCAGGGCAGTTCTAATCGGATCTGGCGTGTTTGGGCTAAATAAGATGGAGCTTTTGTCCCTGTTCACACATTGGCCCGAGCACAATTCGTATATATCATGTATGTTGTTTAACCTGGCAGCACTATCTACCTTTGCACTCATGAGGATGAGACTATCATCTGCAAATAAAAAATGGTTGATCCAAGGTGAGTGAATGCCTCTGTCGACTTGAACTCCACCAAACCTGTTAAGTAGTGTTGTGAAGCCCTCTACACATAGGAGGAATAGATAGGGTGACACGGGACAGCCTTGTCGCAATCCCCTGGAGGGGGTGAAATATGACAAGAGCTCACCGTTCACACGAACTGTAAATCGGACTGACGAGACACACCTCAAGATCAGCCGAACAAAGTGGCCGCCGAAACCCAACTTAGACATGATAGCCTCAAGGTAGTGCCATTCCACGCGGTCATATGCCTTCATCATGTCTAGTTTGACAGCGCAACCGAAATTCTTCCCTTTTTCCTCCTTTTCATTGCATGCACACTTTCATGTGCTATGAGCATGTTATCAGTGATGAGTCGCCGAAGTACAAAAGCACTTTGCTCCTTGCTCACGATATCATTAAGAAAGCCCCTTATCCTGTTAACAATGCACTTTGCTGCAATTTTGTACAAGACAGGACAAAGAGAAATGGGTCTGCATTGCTTGATGCTTTGAGGGTGTCGTACCTTAGCAATTAGTGTAATAGACGTATCATTCAACCCCTCCAGTAGTTCGCCCCCGTTTAGGAATCCTAACACCGCCGGGATAATATCATCTTTAGGAAGTGACCAGTGCCTCTGAAAGAAGCCCGCGGTGAAGCCGTCCACTCCCGGTGCTTTCGAAAGCGCCATCTGAAACATCGCCATCTTGACCTCATGTGCAGTATAGGCCATGTCAATGTGCGCGTTCATTTGATCAGTCACGCGGGTTGGAACTAAGTCCAAGAGACCATCCATGGGGTTGAAGCCTTGCGGAGTGTATAGGGCTTGGTAAAACTGTTGAACTTCACTCTGATCATCCTTCGGCGTTTGACAAACAGGGCTGTCATCACGTGCAAGTCTCTCGATCTTGTTTATACGTCTTCTCATGGCCGCTTAGGCATGAAAGAACTTTCTATTGCGGTCACCATGGTGCAACTAGGGTACTCTCGACCTCTGGCGCATCCAAATCTCTTCCTGACAAAGAGCCTCTCTAACTTCTTCACTGTGGCCTTCTCTTCATCAGATGGGCCTCGGCTAATAGACTGGCCTCTCAAACGATCCAGCTTTGCCCGCAGTTTCTTGATGGTAGCAGTTAGACTACCAAACTCTCTCGCACCTCATGTGCCTAGCATCTCTTGCATGTTCTGAAGTGCGCCGAGCACACCGGCCAAACCTTGCTGACCTGACCCCCGCTGCCAATTTTCCAAAACCATATGGTCATAGTCTGCATGAGTTTGCCATACATCCTCGTAGCGAAAAGGCTTCGCTCCTCTTATCCTGTACGCAGGCGCTTACTTCTTTAGCTCCACGAGCACGAAATAGTGCTCTGATTCTGTCATACTGATGTGTCTCACTCGCGTGCTGCCGTACAGATGAAGTAGGTCTGGGTTCCCAAAGGCTCTATCCAACCTAGCTTTCACATTATCATCACCCGCTTGTCCGTTATCCCATGTGTACTCTGCCCCAGTCCATCCCAGGTCCTGGAACAAGCAGTCATCAGTTGCCTCTCGGAAAGCTCACATTTGCCACTACGGCTGAGCAGCTCGCGAGAAGTGTTCCGAGGCAAAAAGTGTCTCATTGAAATCGCCCACACATAGCCAAGGCGCGTGTGGCAACGCCTTCAGCATACACAGAAATCGCCAACTATGGTGTCGATCTGCTGCTATAGGGGCTCCATAGAATCCCGTGAATCTCCACAGGCTAGAATTTGGATCACTTTTCTGCACCATAACATTGATATGGCCAGAACTATAATTCTTAAGCTCAACCTTGACATCGACTGACCAGAATAGTGCAACTCCTCCACTCAATCCCTCACTATTCACAGCGAAACAGCCTGCGAAACCGAGGGTGGTTTTCAAATTGTCAACTCGTTTTGCCGAAATTTTTGTCTCCATCAGAAAGAGGAGATCGGGCCCTTCCTGCTTCATGATGTTGCGAAGCTCTCGAACTGCAGCTGAGTTCCCAAGCCACGGCAGTTCCAGCTGAGGCAATTCATTGCAAAGGGCAGGGTTGCGCCGCAGCCTTTGACGAATGCCCAGAGTTGACCGGGGTTGGTTTTTTCTTCTTTGGTACTCTCTCCCCATCTGCATCGATAGAAGAGTTGCTGGGATCCTCCTCTATAGTCTTTGCAGAATGGTCACCAGGTGCCGCTTCGAATGCCTCATTGGTAAGCAACGGTACAGAGACCCTCCTGTACATCTGTTTGTTAGCCGGCGGTCCTCCCTTCCATTTGTTCTAATTTCTGTTTTTGACCGGGGAGTTTACCTCGACTCCTTTCTCAGTTGTAGTGGCTGAGACTCTTGTCTCAGCCTTGTTATTCTGGTTAGAAGAGTGCTCTCTAGACATGTTCTCACTGGAGCTACCTTTTTTGCATTCGTCTGAAGCCCTCAGCCCCTTCCCAAAGGGCAGTTCACCGTTGGCATCTCTGGCCCCAGGGGTTGGACAGTATAAGTTACCGTGGCCTAAACGACCACACGAAAAATAGAAGTGCGGGATGTTCTCATATTGTATGTCATAGGGATCCATGCTCTTGCTTCTCGCTGATTCAATCAGGATCCAATGCCTTAATGGTTTGTTTACATCCACTGTGACACTGGCTCTCATATAGCCATTGGTATGATCAAAGATCACATCTAATGCATGCTCATCAATCTGTGTAGTGATCGCTGCACACCACTTTTTATTACGCAGGTTGAAGGGTAGATTGACAACCCTAGCCCACATCTAAAGTTTGTCAAACCGCAGTTCAGAGGGGCGCATGCACTCGTCGCAATCTCAGAGGATGACGGCGTGCTTGCTCACATGCCATGGTGCCCCTTGTCAGATGTGATCGCGATCCCTCTGGTTTGCAAACTCAGCCACAAACGTGTTCTCCCCTACAGATTTGAAATCCAGACCTCTAGGGTTTCCCCATGCCGGACGAAGCGCGTTGGTGATGGTTTGGATATGGAGTATATTCCTGTGAAGCACTTTTCCGGCCAACAGCCACTTCTCCGGTGCTCCCTGAGGGAGTCCTGGATTAGTTGCTATCCGGACAGCCGGACTATATACATCATCCGGACTATTGAAGCGTGAAGATACAAGACTCAAGACTTCGGCCCGTGTCCGGATGGGACTCTCCTTTGCGTGGAAGACAAGCTTGACGATCCGGATATTATATTTCCTTCCTTGTAACCGACTCCATGTAAACCCTAGCCCTCTCAAGTGTCTATATAAACCGGAGAGGTTGGTCCTTCGAAGGCCGATCACAATTACAATCATACCATCATAGGCTAGCTCTTAGGGTTCAGCCTCTATGATCTCGTGGTAGATCTACTCTTGTACTCCCTCCATCACGGTTTAGAAGGCGCGCTTGGAAATTCTATGGGACCTAGGTAGTTATCTATTGGTTGTGAGATGGGCTAAAAATAGCATTCACACTGCGCATGCATATAAAAATAGTATTATCGAAGTACTAATTAGCTACTAGAAATAAATGCAATGCGCCTTAAACCTTGTCTATTGTGAAAACGCATGCAAATTTAACTGTGCCTTCTAAACTGTGACGGAGGGAGTACTACTCATATCTTCAATATTAATCAAGCAGGAAGTAGGGTTTTACCTCCATCGAGAGGGCCCGAACCTGGGTAAACATTGTGTCCCTTGCTTCCTGTTACCATCAGCCTAAGACGCACAGATCGGGACCCCCTACCCGAGATCCGCCGGTTTTGACACCGACATTGGTGCTTTCATTGAGAGTTCCTCTGTGTCGTCGCTTCGAGGCCTGATGGCGTCTTCAGTCGCCAACAACACGGTCCAGGGTGAGACTTCTCTCCCCGGACAGATCCTTGTGTTCGGCGGCTTCGCACTGCGGGCCAATTCGTTTGGTCAGCTGGAGCAGATTGACAGCTACGCCCCTGGCCACCTGATCAGGTTCGGAAACTTGAACTACACGGCGGACATTCGCGGAGACTTGATCTTCGACGGATTCGGGCCTGTGCCAGGAGCACCGGACAGTCACGACGAGCACAGCCTAGACCTGCTGTCAGATGATGCTCGGGACATCATCCCTGCAGTAGCCCCGGATCTAAATCCGGAACAGGTTGCGTTGCCCAAGGACGGAGGGGTGGACCCCGCCCCGCGGGTCGCATACTCATTGGTGTTAGAGCCGAACACAGGTCTCACCTCTGTGGAGGCCTGTAACCCCGGGCCCCCGGACTCATATCCAGTTGTTGGTTCCAATCCGCACCCCCTCGAGCCAGCCGAACCAGGTTGGGTTCCGGTAATGGAGTTTACCGCTGCGGACATCTTTCAGCACTCGCCCTTTGGCGACATGCTGAACTTATTAAAGTCTCTATCTTTGTCAGGAGGCTCTGGGCCGAACTATGTCCGGCTCGAGTGGGAAGCAGGCGGCGAAGGAATTCGTTGCCCACCCACCACCCACTTCATTGCCACTATCGATGATTTAACCGACGTTCTTGACTTCGACTCCGAAGACATCGACGGTATGGACGACGATGCAGGAAAAGCTTCAGAATCTCTGGGGCGCGGGACTACTACCTTGTCAAATGATATATACATGGTGGATACGCCCAAGAAGGACGACGGCGATAATCCGGAAGATAAAACACCCGGGCAAAAGCCAAAACAGCGGCGCAGACGCTGCTCAAAGTCCAGCAACAGCAAAAATAGCGACAAGAGCGCAAGAAGGATCGACACACCAGTAAACCCCGAAGGCAGTAACGACCACATGGACCCAGCGATGGAGCAGGACAAGCCAGGTCATGCCAAACCAAGTTCGGAGCAAATACCCGATCACAATGATCCAGAGGGACGAGCTCATGAAACCGCCCCAGAACAGGAACACAGTCCGGACGAGGATGCATTCATCATTCCGGACGAACGAGTGGAACGAGACAACCTCCACCGAAAGCTTATGGCCACAGCAAGAAGTCTAAAGAAGCAGAAGCAACGGCTCAAAGCCGCACAGGAGACGCTCAACCGCAGATGGAATAAAGTGCTAGACACTGAAGAACGATATGGCGACGATCGCCATACAAAGAGCTACCCAAAACGCAAGCTACTGCCTGAATTCGACGACGAGGCCGTTCCACCAAAGAATAATACAACCAGGAGACCGGATGTACTGCTCCACAACTGCAACAGAACGGCTACTGACGATGCGCACGATCTACGTGAGCATCTGGATAAGAAAGGCGGTGCGGTAATGTCCATCTACGGATCTAAAGGACACACCCCGGCGAGGGACTATGGTCACCAAAACGATCATACAAGCCAAATACCAGTTCAGAATAAACACCGGACACACAACAGTCGACCGCATGCCACAGCGCGTCCAGATACAGAGGGGCTGCTCACCCCCTGTGCTTCACCGAAGAAGTAATGGACCATGAATTCCCACAAGGTTTTAAACATGTTAACATAGAGGCATACGACGGAACGACAGACCCAGGAGTCTGCATCGAGGATTTTATCCTGCATATTCACATGGCTCATGGGGATGACCTCCACGCCATCAAATACCTTCCCCTCAAGCTGAAGGGACCAGCTTTACACTGGTTGAAAAGCCTCCCTGAAAACTCAATTGGGAGTTGGGAGGAACTCGAGGACGCTTTCAGGGCCAATTTTCAAGGGACTTATGTCCGACCTCCGGATGTAGACGATCTAAGTCACATAATCCAACAGCCCAGAGAGTCCGCCCGCAAGCTTTGGAACAGATTCCTCACTAAGAAGAATCAAATTGTCGATTGTCCGGATGCCGAAGCCTTAGCGGCATTCAAACATAGCATTCGTGACGAATGGCTCGCCAGACACCTCGGCCAAGAAAAGCCAAGGACAGTGGCAGCCTTAACAAGTCTTATGACCCGCTTTTGCGCGGGTGAAGATAGTTGGCTAGCCCGTAAAGGCACCAGCGACCCCAACACATCTGAAATAAGGGATGGCAACGGGAAGCCACGACGTAATAAACACAAACGCCAAAACAAGGAAGAGATCCCGGATAACACAACGGTCAATGTCGGATTCAGGGGCTCTCGACCTGATCAGCAAAAGAAGCCATTTAAAGGCAGTACAGAGGGACCGTCCGGTCTAAACAGAGTCCTGGACAGACTATGCCAAATTCATGGTACCCCGGAGAAACCTGCGAACCACACGCATAGAGAATGCTGGGTCTTCAAGCAGGCCAGCAAATTAAATGTCGAACACAAGGGGAGGGAAACACCAAGTGAAGACGAGGATGAACCTCGCCAGCCGAACATAGACAGAAAAAATTCCCGCCAGAGGTTAAAACAGTAAACATGATCCACGCGACTTACACATCCACGAGAAGGCACGAACGCGCGCATAGATACGCGCACTGGATGTCATATTCGATCACCTTCGATCGCATGGACGGCCGAACTAGTATTCGGCGCGGAGGATCAAAGGCATTTGTGCTGGACCCAATAATTGATGGATACCATCTCACCCGCGTCCTCATGGACGGCGGCAGTAGTCTCAACTTAATATACGAGGACACTGTCCGCAGGATGAGGATAAACCCATCCAGAATTAGCCAAAGCAACACCACCTTTGAAGGGGTGATACCAGCCATTGAAGCCTACGGCAGGGGCTCCGTCATACTGGAGGTAACATTTGCCCCCCCCCCTAGGCAACTCCAGAAGTGAAGAACTACTCTTCACCATTGCACCCTTCCAAAGCGGCTATCATGCACTGCTTGGAAGAACGGCCTTCGCCCGCTTCAATGCATTGCCGCACTATGGCTACCTTACACTCAAGATGCCCGGTCCTCGTGGCGTCATCACCATTAGCGGAATCACAGAGCGCTCTTCACGCGTAGAGGAACACACAACGGCCCTGGCGGCCGGACTATAAGTGGCCTCCAATATCAGAAAACATGACTGGTCATTGAGACCACAGACACGGTTAGACGAGTCTGGTAGCCCGGATAAAATTAAACAAGGGCACCATATATGTAATCCCATAGCGGAAACTAGGGGCTATAAATATTTAATACAGCCCCACACTTGGCTCAACCTTATTGGCAGGCCAACATCTTACACTTTTACTATCCATTGCATACTTATGTTGTACTCTCCTATGAGTTTTCCATTTTTACACAGAGAACGTTCGCGCGATACCCTTCCAGGATACGGCACAACAGAGACAAAGGCGCAGACATGCAGCAGGGCCCCGTTCAACAGGTTTCTTTTTAGATTAAGCCTCTGTGTAAACCTTTTCTATTGCCTCTTGTTGTTTAAACTATCCCATGGGTTCCATACCCATAGAGGATACTGTCGTTATTGGCATTTCGCCACGACAGATTACCGCACGTACCTGGAAACACAGGGTCATAATGAATGGGCATTCTTGAGCCCATCTTCTATTATAAAGCCCGAACACCTTCGGGAGTGTTCGGCGTCACGAGTTTGGCCTTATATGCATCAGCTCCGAATCATGTCTTTGGTCAAATGTTTGGTTTGCCCGGCTCCTGGGTTTGCCGCCTTACATTCCGTTATTATTGGCTAAGGCGGCCAAAGGAGAACTACTGCGATTGTGCCCCGATTATTCCGGATGAGCACCTCAATAGAGAAAGCCGAAAACTGACTGTCATGATGCAGCGAGAGACTGTTCAACCACTCGAAGACTCACCAGAATCTTTAGGATTCCTCCGCATTAACGAAGGGCCGTTTCTCGGCCATGTACACACGCGCCCATATTCGGATGCACGCGAAGGTACCAGGGGCTACATAGTAGCCCCACCATTAGACTCCCATGGCTAAGCGAAAGTGTTAAAACTATATAGTCCGGTTGCCTAGTTCGGCGTGCAATCACCTCCTTAATGGACCAAGACGTTGGATCAAGTGTGATTAAGCATATTTTTCGCGAACACCCCCGCATTGTATGCGTGGGGGCTGAAGCCAACGACTGCTATCTTTCGGACTACTTATACATATGAAAACGACCGTACAAGGGACACAATTATATTTTCAGGCAAAAAGTATAAATATAGCCTCATAATCAAAATAAACATTGTTTTTACAATGATCGACTTATCACTCGAATAAAACATTCTTCGAGCACTGCGCCTCTATTAGGAGGGCACATTCTGTGACCTGCACCAAGTAGTGCTCGGCCGGATATTGGCCTCCCGCCGGATCCTGGGTCGCTATAATGGTGGCCTCCATATCACTCCAATAGGCTTTAACGCGGGCAAGAGCCATTCGTGCACCCTCTATGCACGCCGACCTCCTCATGACGTCGATCCGAGACACGACCCCAAGGAATTGTTGCACCAAACCAAAATAATTGTCCGGCTTAGGCCCCTTCGGCCAAAGATGGTCTATTACAGACCGCATTGCAAGCCCGGACAACCTATGAAGCTCCGCCACAGCAGCCACCTTCTCATTTAACGGCAGCTGGCGAGTGGGAGCACTGAATTGCGACCAGAAAAGCTTCTCTACTTCCTTATCACCTTGATCCTCGAAGAACTTGGTAGCGTCAGCTGTACTATTCGCCAAGTCCGCATATGCGTCTGCAAGACTCCAGCGCCCAGCTAGGGGAGCATACTTTGGATCCAAAAACTTCGTCCGCAGTAAGTAGGAGCCCCCAGCCACGATTTTGTCGGCCTGTTGGAGCTCCTCCTGCATATCCCGGATCTCGGTCCGCATCTCCTTGGCGGCATTAAGTGCCTTGTCTAGCTCGGCCTAACTAGCCTTATTCTCCTTTTCAAGGAGTACATACCGGTCGGTAGCATTTTTTAACTCCCCAGCCATTTCGACTATCTTTTCCTCGCTTCGGCGATGAGCAGCCTGTTCGGCTCTCAATTCTTCGACCGCCTTTAGGGTAGCCGCATTGCTAGCCCGGGCTTGTTCCTTGGCCTGAGCAAGTTCCGCCCTCAGGGCCTCCACGGCAGCAGCACCATCTGCGGTACAAACGCATTGCATTAATATTATACCCCTCTCGCATTTTCCTATACAACATAATAAGGGAAGCAGAGCACATACCCTGGGATTCTTCTAGCCGTTTGTTCACCAGCGTGATATCGGCATCAATAGATCTGATCTGCCTCCTTAGTTCGGCAACTTCAACAGACTGGTCGGCTGTCGGATCCTTAGATACCTGCGCACATGTACGGCGCAGCCATTACAATGTGATCCCCCGTTTGCCATCTATGGCGGGCAACCAGAGTCTCAGGGGCTACTATCCATAGGGAGCACACCTAGCGCGTGCTTCACAACCAAAAAAATAGTGCATTTTTCACTACATACCTCAAAGCCTTTGAGCAGGCTTGTAAATGCCTCATTCAAACCGCTGGTAGCGGATGAAATCTTCGTGAGCACCATGCTCATTAAAGAGCGATGCTCCTCCGAGAGCGTGACTCACTCCAGAAGGCCTGTCAGTATGTCCGGCCGGACATTGAACTGTGCTGGACCCTTCTCATCACCCCCCGTGGGAGGCAAACGCTCGGGGTTCAGGGCGACTGACGGGTTCGCTTCCGGCTTCAGCAGATCCGTACTCCTCCATGATGACACCTCAGTGTCGCCCGCTTCATGAGGCAGAGATGTGGGTGGGGTCTCACTCGCCATCATCTCCGGAGGAAGATCCCCTGAAGACGAACTCTGTTGAGAGGAGCTGCTCGTCAGACTGCAAAATACGAAGTCCCGGTTATGAATCTCGGAGAAACACCATACCTTCGAATTAATGATTAACCTACAGCTCGGTGGAGGGCTGGCCCGTTGGTGGGCACGACGCGGTGAGGGTGCCCGTCGCGGCAGAGTCCCCTGGTGATGTCTTCTTCCCTTGTTTGGGCATCTCCGCCTCCAAGTCTTCGGAGGTGGCCCTCTTCCTCCCGCGCGAGGAGGAGGCTTTAACCTCCCCTTCCCGACTATCCTCCCCAGGGGAGGTAACGATTCACCAGGTTTGGATGCATAGTGTGTGAAGTTCGGCTTCACCACCCTTTCCTTCGCCTTTCCCTGTGGGGATTTTGCTGAGCACCCGGCCAAGCATCTTGTCCACGGTTGGGCCAGGCGAGCCTTCAGGAAGTGGCGCCGGACACCTGATTCTCTCCGCCTTGGTGAGCCATTCCTGGCCACGGAGGGTTTTTCAGAATAATGGTCATGAAAAATATAAATGAAGTGTCCAGCTTTAAGGTTACTTACTTGGGCATCTAGGCGATTGCAGCTTAGGCCCGCATCCTCGATGGTGTCCAGACACTTTACTTGTGGTCCAAAGAATAATTTACACATCCCTTCGAGCTTCAGGTCGAAGAAGTGCTTAATAGTCCGCGGACCCTCCAGATTAAACTCCTACATCCGGAGAGGCCGATGTTTGCACAGCAACATCCGTCGGATTAGCATCACTTGAATTATGTTGACAAGATTTATGTCCCTCTCAATAAGCTCCCAGATGCAATTCTCATCACCAGCGGGCCTCCAATTCCGTCCTACGTCGGTCCAAGACGCCAACTGTGACGGAGGGCCCGAGCGGAACTCGGGGGCGGCTACCCACTTTGTGCCTCTCGGAGCTGTAACATAAAACCACCTCCGTTGCCATACATCGGATACTTCCGGGAAAGAACCCTCTGGCCATGGGGCATCAGCGTTCCTGCTTATTATGTCACCTTCGCACTCTGCATGTCGCCCCTCGATCATCTTCGGCTTCACATTGAAGGTCTTGAGCCATAAGCCAAAGTGTGGGTTGGCGTGGAGAAAAGCCTCGCACACAATAATGAACGACGAGATATGGAGGATAGTGTCTGGAGCCAGATCATGAAAATCTAACCCATAGTAGAACATGAGCCCCCTCACAAAGGGGTCGAGGGTGAGGCCCAGGCCTCGGAGGAAGTGTGGGACAAACACAACGCTCTCGTTGGGCTCCGGCGTAGGGATAACTTGCCCTGGAGCAGGAAGCATGTGCTAAATGTCGGCGGTCAGGTATCCGACCACCCTAAGCTTCATAATGTCCTCCTCTTGGATCGAGGAGGCCACCCATCGGCCTTTTGCGTCGGATCCGGACATATTGGAGGATCTGGGGCGTTGGAGCTTGGGTCTTGGGTGTTAGAACTCGAGGTGCGAGAAGGAGCAAGGGAGGTGGAAAAGAGGCGTAGGCCTTGACCCCTTTATAAAAGGGATGAATATCAAGAGTCCTTAGCATGACCGCTTGAGACTTATCTAAAATACACGGAGTCATACCAACGGTCGCCATGGGGTCACACACGCCAAATATTGATGAAAGATCCTGTAATAAGAGGAACATGATCTCTGCTTTGGCAGGACGTGCCAATAAAACCACCTTGCAACGCGAGTCGAGGTGGGGCAGGAAACGCCGGTTAGTGTTGGACCAGGCCACGATGCAAGAGCACGACGTACGAATATTGCCAGCAGAACGGATTTATGCTATGTTCCCTACAATGGTGTGTGAAGATCATTTTGCAGATCCGGACACGGTCTACGTGTTTGATAATAACCTTGGAGTATTCGGAAGGAGGAACCCGCCTTGCAATGCCGAAGACAAGACTGCGTGCCGGACTCATCGTCATTGAAGCCTAGTTCAGGGGCTACTGAGGTAGTCCTGGATTAGGGGGTATCCGGACAGCCGGACTATATACATCGTCCGAACTATTCAAGTGTGAAGATACAAGACTCAAGACTTCGGCCCGTGTCCGGATGGGACTCTCCTTTGCGTGGAAGACAAGCTTGGCGATCCGGATATTATATTTCCTTCCTTGTAACCGACTCCATGTAAACCCTAGCCCTCTCCGGTGTCTATATAAACCAGAGAGGTTGGTCCTTAGAAGGCCGATCACAATTACAATCATACCATCATAGGCTAGCTCTTAGGGTTCAGCCTCTACGATCTCGTGGTAGATCTACTCTTGTACTACTCATATCTTCAATATTAATCAAGCAGGAAGTAGGCTTTTACCTCCATCGAGAGGGCCCGAACCTGGGTAAACATTGTGTCCCTTGCTTCCTATTACCATCAGCCTAAGACGCACAGACCTGGAGCCCCTACCCGAGATCCGCTGGTTTTGACACCGACACTCCCTCATCCGCATCGTCGAGCACCAGCGGCGTAGCCTCCTCCTCGGTGACGTCGAGTTTTCCCGAGGCCTCCGCTAGCTTTGGCCTTGCCGCCCGTGGTGACAAGGGATCCTTCCCTCGTTCCTCCGTCGATGATGACGCCATTAGCAGGTACCAGTCCGTTTGCCTCACCAAGATTCAGCGTGCGCTGCCGAGTTCCACCCATAAACCCTAATTGCCTAGGTTAGGCACTCCAGGAGTTGCGGGGGGGGGGGGAACCCACTGGTGAGTTGGTTGTCAAGGTAGTGTACATCTTATTACTCCCTCCGTCCGGAAATACTTGTCAGAGAAATGGATGTACCTAGATGTATTTTAGTTCTAGATACATCCAGTTTTATCCATTTTAATGACAAGTAATGCCGGACGGAAGGAGTAGGTGGCAATGACGACCTCCTCCTACGATGGGTGTGTTTGTGCTGTGCTCCGGTAAGGCGTGTTGCCGTGAAGTCAAAGTTGTGGTTTGTGGAGCTATGGCAAGTGACCACGAAGAAACACCATGGTCGAGCAATGGCTTGGTGTCTCTCTCAGACTTGTGGTCCATGAAGTCGGAGCTGTCGAAAGACCTCGTTGTGGAGATTTTGCCTCGCAATGGGTAGTGGCGCATTGGGTCTAATGGTTTGGGTTGGCACAGATTGTCACAGCAATACTCCCTCCGTTCGGAATTACTTGTCACAAAAATGGATGTATCTACAACTAAAATACATCTAGATACATTCAATTCTTGGACGAGTAATTCCGAACGAAGGGAGTACAACTTTTGGGATGTCGTTGATGCTAAGTTGTGGAGTTCGAGTCGGCGAGGCAGGGCACTTCAGTTGATGATGAAGACACAGAGCGTTGAGGGTTAAAGCTCACGCTTTGTGTCAAGTTTGGCTTGTTTGGCCTTTTGTTGGACGAATCTTTTGCCTCCATTTTCAAGAAAATAATACTCCCTCCATTCTGAAATAATTGTCGCTAGGGGTATCGTTCCGACCAGGTGAAATAGTGTGAAAGTACAATACTATCCTCGATTTGAAATCAAATGGGAGGTGTGTTCCTCCATCGCTCCTCCCCTTTGCCAGGCTTCTCCGCAGTTGTTGCTCCCATTCACCGGGCTCCTCCGTCGTCCGCATTGATACATCTCTGTCGTATCTGTAATTTTTGATTCTTCCATGCCAATATTATTCAACTTTCATATACTTTTGGCAAACTTTTATACTATTTTTGGGACTAACTTATTGATCCAGTGCCTAGTGCTAGTTCCTGTCTATTGCATGTTTTATGTTTCACAGAAAACCCATATCAAACAGAGTCCAAACGGGATAAAAACGGACGGAGATTTTTTTTGGAATATTTATGAATTTTGGGAAGAAGAATCAATGTGAGACGATGCCCGAGGGGGCCACGAGGCAGGGGGGCATGCCCTAGGGGGTCAGGCGCGCCCTGGGCCCTCGTGGCCACCCCATAAGGCAGTTAGTGCCCTTCTTTTGCCGCAAGAAAGCCAATATCCGGATAGAAATTGTGTCCAAAGGACAACCCAATCGGAGTTATGGATCTCTGGGAATATAAAAGACGGTGAAAGGGCAGAATCTGGAACGCGGAAACAGAGAGAGACAGAGAGACAGATCCAATCTCGGAGGGGCTCTCGCCCCTCCCACGCCATGGACACCATGGACCACAGGGGGAAACCCTTCTCCGATCTAGGGAGAAGGTCAAGGAAGAATAAGAAGAAGGGGGGCTCTCTCCCCCTCGCTACCGGTGGCGCCAGAACGCGTCGGGGGCCATCATCATCACCGTGACCTACACCAACACCTCCATCATCTTCACCAACATCTCCATCACCTTCCCCCATCTATATTCAGCGGTCCACTCTCCTGCAACCCGCTGTACCCTCTACTTGATCATGGTACTTTATGCTTCATATTATTATCCAATGATGTGTTGCTATCCTATGATGTCTGAGTAGATTTTCGTTGTCCTATCGGTGATTGATGAATTGCTATGGTTGGTTTAATTTTATTGCGGTGATGTTACTGTCCTATGGTGCTCTCCGTGTCGCGCAAGAGTGAGGGATTCCCGCTGTAGGGTGTTGCAATACGTTCATGATTCTCTTATAGTGGGTTGCTTGAGTGACAGAAGCATAAACCCGAGTAAGGGGGTTGTGGCGTATGGGATAAAGGGGACTTGATGCGTTAATGCTATGGTTGGGTTTTACCTTAATGATCTTTAGTAGTTGCGGATGCTTGCTAGAATTCCAATCATAAGTGTGTATGATCCAAGAAGAGAAAGTATGTTAGCTTATGCCTCTCCCACATAAAACTTGCTATCGGTCTAGTAAAGTAGTCAATTGCTTAGGGACAATTTCGCAACTCCTAACACCACTTTTCCACACTCGCTATATTTACTTTATTGCTTCTTTATCTAAAAATCCCTTAGTTTTTATTTACATGCTCTTTATTATCTTGCAAACCTATCCAACAACACCTACAAAGTACTTCTAGTTTCATACTTGTTCTAGGTAAAGCGAACGTCAAGCGTGCGTAGAGTTGTATCGATGGTCGATAGAACTTGAGGGAATATTTGTTCTACCTTTAGCTCCTCATTGGGTTTGACACTCTTACTTATTGAAAGAGGCTACAATTGATCCCCTATACTTGTGGGTTATCAAGATCTTTTTCTGGCGCCGTTGCCGGGGAGTCATAGCGTGGGGTGAATATTCTCGTGTGTGCTTGTTTGCTTTATCACTAAGTAATTTTTATTCGCTGTTCTTAGTTGTTCTCTATCTTTAGTTATGGATATGGAACACGAAATACCAAAAAGTTAGGTGTACTTGCTACTCATGGAGATGGGGAACCTCCTAAAACCCTCGATGCTCATTATGTGAAAGATATTATGTACTACTTCGATAATCCTGAGAAAACCCGATTCAATTATGTTATGGGACACATGTTGGATCAACGTGAATACTTTAGGGATTATTGCTTGACACTAAAAGGGAAACTATTATGGGATCAAATTCATATGTTGCATTGGTATGCTTGTCAACTATGCTTGAGATATGATTATATTTGTTGCTCTAGGATGAAGGCTCCACACCTTCCCTTTTCATGCAAATTTAATGATAATGAAACCTTAGCTTCTTATGCTAATGGTATATATGATTACTATGATGTGGAACAAATAGAAGAATTCGTTGCTTTTATGGGTGTTTATGAGATTGAATCTTTGTTTAAAGAGTATGAAAATCTTGATGATGCTGTTTACAGACCTGAAAATTTTGCTATACTTAAATATTGTTATGAGAATTATGAATACAATTCCGATATTGGTGCATTTATTGAGAAAGTCTCTGTTGTCCAAGAAGAGACTAATATTTTTCAGGAGTCTATGGAAGAAGAAATTGATGAAACTGTGGGCTCATTAGATGAAAAAGATGATGAGGAGAGCGAAGAACAAAAGGAGGAAGAGCGGATTAGCTACCCGTGCCCACCTTCTAATGAGAGTAACTCTTCAACTCATACATTGTTTAATTCCCCTTCGTGCTTACCGAAGGATGATTGCTATGATGATTGTTATGATCCCGTTTATTCTCTTGAAATACCCCTTTTTGATGATGCTTGCTATGCTTGTGGCCAAGATGCCAATATGAATTATGCTTATGGAGATGAACTTGCTATAGTTCCTTATGTTAAACATGAAATTGTTGCTATTGCACCCATGCATGATAGTCCTATTATCTTTTTGAATTCTCCCTACTACACTATATCGGAGAAGTTTGCCCTTATTAAGGATTATATTGATGGGCTGTGTTTTACTACAACACATGATGATTTTGATAGATATAATATGCATGTGATTGCTGCTCCTACTTGCAATTATTATGAGAGAGGAACTATATCTCCACCTCTCTATGTTTCCCATATGATAAAATTGCAAGAAACTGCTTATACTATGCATTGGCCTTTACTTGGTGTGCATGAATTGTTCGTTTATGACATGCCGATGCATAGGAAGAGAGTTAGACTTGTTATTGCTTGATATATGTTACTTTTTGCTGACTACTAAATTACAAATCATTGTTAATTAAAATTGGCTTTGATATACCTTGGGATCCGGGTGGATTCATTACTTGAGCACTATATGCCTAGCTTAATGGCTTTAAAGAAAGCGCTGCCAGGGAGACAACCCGAAACTTTTAGAGAGTAATTTATTTCTGTTGAATGCTTTCATATAGTAAAAAACAAAAAAAATAAAGAGGGGAACCCAAAACTTTTCAAAAAAGAAAGTGAAAGTGAGAAAGACAAGCATTGTTGAAGTGGGGGAGCTCCTTGAACTTTGTTCATGCTCACGGAAACTTTGTGAATCTTAATTACATATCCCCTTGTACAATTCCATTGTATTATAAAAATAATGTGCCAAGCTTTGCCTTTAGGATGTTTACAAGGCTTGTTGGTTTGTGCGGTGTAGGACAGAAACTTTGGCTGTAGTGAGCGATTTTACATTTTTTTACTGGAACGTCAAACGGTTCTGATTATTTTTGAACAGTATTTATATAAAAAAATTATTTTTCATAATTTTGGTAGAATGTTTGGGGTAATAGAAGTATGGTGAATGTTCAGATTGCTACAGACCGTTCTGTTTTTGAAAGATTCTGTTTTTGATGCATAGTTTGCTTGTTTTGATGAAACTATCAATTTCTATCAGGGGATTAAGCCATGGAAAAGTTATATTACAATAGATATAATGCAAAAAAAAATATGAATTGGTTTGAAACAATACTTAGAGTAGTTATTTGCTTTATTATACTAACGGATCTTACCAAGTTTTCTGTCTAAGTTTTGTGTGGATGAAGTGTTCGATGATCGAGAAGGTCTCGATATAAGGAAAAGAAGGAGAGGCAAGAGCTCAAGATTGGGGATGCCCAAGGCACCCCAAGTAAATATTCAAGGAGACTCAAGCGTCTAAGCTTGGGGATGCCCCGGAAGGCACCCCCTCTTTCTTCAACAAGTATCGGTATGTTTTCGAATTCGTTTCGTTCATGTGATATGTGCAAATCTTGGAGCGTCTTTGGCATTTAGTTTTCACTTTTATTTTATGCGCCATGCTGGTATGAGATAGTCCTTGGTTGATTAATAGAATGCTCATTGCACTTCACTTATATCTTTTGAGTATGGCTTTATAGAATGCTTCATGTGCTTCACTTATATCTTTTGAAGTTTGGATTGCCTGTTTCTCTTCACGTAGAAAACCGCCATTTGTAGAATGCTCTTTTGCTTCGCTTATATTTGTTAGAGCATGGGCATATCTTTTGTCGAAAGAATTAAACTCTCTTGCTTCACTTATATCTATTTAGAGAGATGACAGGAATTGGTCATTCACATGGTTAGTCATAAAATCCTACATAAAACTTGTAGATCACTGAATATGATATGTTTGATTCCTTGCAATAGTTTTGCGATATAGAGATGATAATATGTGGGAGGTTCTAGTAGATGGTTGTGTTTAGTAAGGATATTGGTGTTAAGGTTTGTGATTCCCGAAGCATGCACGTATGGTCTCCTAACTATGTAACCAAATTGGCGCGCATTGTATTTCGATTGTTTATCTTTGCGTGAAGGTCGGGGGCGCGCGATGGTTAACTCCTACCAACCTCCCCCCTAGGAGCATGCGTAGTAGTACTTTGCTTCGAGGGCTAATAAACTTTTGCAATAAGTATATGAGTTATTTATGACTAATGTGAGTCCATGGATTATACGCACTCTTACCCTTCCATCATTGCTAGCCTCTCTCGTACCGTGCATTGCCCTTTCTCACCTTGAGAGTTGGTGCAAACTTCGCCGGTGCATCCAAACCCCGTGATATGATACGCTCTATCACACATAAGCCTCCTTATATCTTCCTCAAAACAGCCACCATACCTACCTATCATGGCATTTCCATAGCCATTCTGAGATATATTGCCATGCAACCTCCATCATCATCATATACATGACTTAAGCATTCATTGTCATATTGCTTTGCATGATCGTAAGATAGCTAGCATGATGTTTTCATGGCTTGTCTGTTTTTTGATGTCATTGCTATGCTAGATCATTGCACATCCCGGTACAACGCCGGAGGCATTCATGTAGAGTCATATTTTTGTCCTAGTATCGAGTTGTAATAATGAGTTGTAAGTAAATAAAAGTGTGATGATCATCATTATTAGAGCATTGCCCCAGTGAGGAAAGGATGATGGAGACTATGATTCCCCTACAAGTCGGGATGAGTCTCCGGACTTTATGAAAAATAAAAGAGACCAAAGAAGCCCACCAAAAAAAAAGAGAAAACAAAAAAAGAGAAAAAAGAGAAGGGGCAATGTTACTATCCTTTTACCACACTTGTGCTTCAGAGTAGCACTATGTTCTTCATATAGAGAGTCTCTTGAGTTATCACTTTCATATACTTGTGGGAATTTCATTATAGAACTTGGCTTGTATATTCCGATGATGGGCTTCCTCAAATGCCCAAGGTCTTCATGAGCAAGCAAGTTGGATGCATACCCACTTAGTTTCAGTTTGAGCTTTCATACACTTATAGCTCTAGTGCATCCGTTGCATGGCAATCCCTACTCCTCGCATTGACATCAATTGATGGGCATCTCCGTAGCCTATTGATTAGCCGCGTCGGTGTGAGACTTTCTCCCTTTTTGTCTTCTCCACACAACCTCCACCATCATACTCTATTCCACCTATAGTGCTATATCCATGGCTTGCGCTCATGTATTGCGTGAGGGTTAAAAAAGCTGAAGCGCATTAAAAAGTATGAACCAATTGCTTGGCTGACACCGGGATGAGCATGAGGGGTACCTTGTGTTAAGAAAAGGGAGCACATAAGACTATATGATTTTGTAGGGATAGCGTTCTTTAGTATTGATATTTTGAAAGACATGGTTGCTTGTTGGGATGCCCAAATTATTATTGTTTTTATGTCAAATGATAGACTATTGCCTTGAATCACTCGTGTCTTAATATTCATGCCATGATTAGATATATGATCGAGATTATGCTAGGTAGCATTCCACATGAAAAATTATCTTTTTTATCATTTAGCTACTCGAGGACCAGCAGGAATTAAGCTTGGGGATGTTGATACATCTCCATCGTATCTATTATTTTTTATTGTTCTTTGCCAATATTATTCAACTTTCATATACTTTTGGCAACTTTTTATACTATTTTTGGGACTAACTTATTGTTCCAGTGCCCAGTGCCAGATCCTATCTGTTGCATGTTTTATGTTTCACAGAAAACCCATATCAAACGGAGTCCAAACAGGATAAAAATGGATGGAGATTTTTTTTGGAATATTTATGAATTCTGGGAAGAAGAATCAACGCGAGACGATGCCCGAGGGGGCCACGATGCAGGGGGCGCGCTCGAGGGGGTCAGGCGCGCCCTGGGCCCTCATGGCCACCCCGTAAGGCGGTTGGTGCCCTTCTTTTGCTGCAAGAAAGCCAATATCCGGATAGAAATCGTGTCCAAAGGACAACCCAATTGGAGTTGCGGATCTCCGGAATATAAAAAACGGTGAAAGGGCAGAATCTAGAACGCAAAAACAAAGAGAGACAGAGAGACAGATCCAATCTCGGAGGGGCTCTCGCCCCTCCCACGCCATGGAGACCATGGACCAGAGGGGAAACCCTTCTCCCATCTAGGGAGAAGGTCAAGGAATAATAAGAAGAAGGGGGGCTCTCTCCCCCTTGCTTTCGGTGGCGCCGGAACACCGCCGGGGGCCATCATCATCATCGTGATCTACACCAACAGCTCCATCATCTTCACCAACATCTCCATCACCTTCCCCCATCTATATTCAGCGGTCCACTCTCCCGCAACCTGTTGTACCATCTACTTGAACATGGTGATTTATGCTTCATATTATTATCCAATGATGTGTTGCCATCCTATGATGTCTGAGTAGATTTTCGTTGTCCTATCGGTGATTGATGAATTGCTATGATTGGTTTAATTTGCTTGTGGTTATGTTGTTGTCCTATGGTGCTCTCTGTGTCGCGCAAGCGTGAGGGATTCCCGTTGTACGGTGTTGCAATACATTCATGATTCTCTTGTAGTGGGTTGCTTGAGTGACAGAAGCATAAACCCGAGTAAGGGGGTTGTGGCGTATGGGTTAAAGGGGACTTGATGCTTTAATGCTATGGTTGGGTTTTACCTTAATGATCTTTATTAGTTGCGGATGCTTGCTAGAGTTCCAATCATAAGTGCATATGATCCAAGAAGAGAAAGTATGTTAGCTTATGCATGCCCACATAAAACTTGCTATCGGTCTAGTAAAGTAGTCAATTGCTTAGGGACAATTTCGCAACTCCTACCACCACTTTTCCACACTCGCTATATTTACTTTATTGCTTCTTTATCTAAACATCCCCTAGTTTTTATTTACATGCTCTTTATTATCTTGCAAACCTATCCAACAACACCTACAAAGTACTTCTAGTTTCATACTTTTTATAGGTAAAGCGAACGTCAAGCGTGTGTAGAGTTGTATTGGTGGTCGATAGAACTTGAGGGAATATTTTTTCTACTTTTAGCTCCTCGTTGGGTTGGACACTCTTACTTATCGAAAGAGGCTATAATTGATCCCCTATACTTCTGGGTTATCACGCATCTCCGGCGTCCTTCCACGCCGCGGTCCGTAGCTCCCTCGCTGCCTGCCCGCCCTTCCCCGTTGTGGTCCGTAGCTCCCTCATCGGCCGCCCTTCCCTGCTGTGGTCTGCAGCTCCCTTGCCGGCGCCCTTCCCGCCGGCTGCCTGCTCCACCACAGCTTCAGATCCTTCGTTGCAGGCCACAAATCCTTCGCCGACCGCCTCCCCCCCTCCAACCAAGAGCTCGAGGTCAGCCGTTGTGCTGTCCACTTCTGCTGCTCCTCTCTTCTCTACTCCTCTCCACCTCCAATCAAGAAAACCTGCAATTGATCCAAAAAACAGGTCAATTGATGTCAATTTGATTAACTAAATTATCCAAAACCAGAATGATAAGTCCATATGTTGTTTGACATGTCCGTTTGCATGATGTTTGATGAACTTTCTGCACTACTGTTG
The DNA here is from genome assembly GCF_018294505.1 of Triticum aestivum. Taxonomy (NCBI): domain Eukaryota; kingdom Viridiplantae; phylum Streptophyta; class Magnoliopsida; order Poales; family Poaceae; genus Triticum; species Triticum aestivum. The sequence goes on along the minus strand of NC_057813.1, from coordinate 81,384,249 downwards.
TCAGCATGATAAATTGTTATGCATCAAACTTTATCTGTTTCATTAGATTTGATCCTGATTCCACTGGCAAATAAAGACTCAAGTGTAGTGACATATATTCAGGTTGTGCCTCCCTTTGTTAATGTCAGTAGTGCTCTGTTAGGAATGATTTTGCGAGTGAGTGTGCTTAATTCTTTGTTAACTGAAAAGAAAAGAAAAGTGGAGTACACTAGCAAGTTTATGTGCTAGTCTTAGTTTGTTTGCTGCTGCTGAAGCTATTTTTTATTCTGTGCAACTATGAAAAGTGAAGTACTCCAGCAAGATTTGCATCTGGAATTTTGCTTGTTGGTTGTGATGCTTGCTGTACTCTGTCAGTGCTCCACTTTACTAAAAATGTGACTAGTGCTTGCTTGGAGTAGTGCTTGCAGTAGTAGCAATAGGCAAGTGAGGAATGTGAGTAGTGCTTTGTTAGTGCAATTTTGCTTGAGTGAAATGATTGTACTCCTTGTGTTAGTACTAGAGTAGCATAATTTGGGCGTGTTCGGTAGTTCACCATAGCTGCAAAATCCTCAACTCCGTCGCCCAGATCCAACAGCCAGCTTCCTACCTAAACTCCAAGAGTGAGCGACCCGTTCGGTGTTGCAGCTTCTCGTTGCGAGAGATTGACGAGGTAAAAAGGCCAGAAAGTGCCTGCTCGGGGATGGGTGGTCGGGGACGGAGGAGACGGTCCGCGACAATGGTGAATAACCGGCTGTGGAGAGCGCGGCTGCTGGCACTAAAGGTGCAGATCGGCAGTCGAGAGCGCGGCCGCCGGTGCTGTCGGTGCAGAGCGGTGGATGAGGGCGAGCATGGCAGGGATGGGTGGTTGGTGACGAAGGAGACAGTCCGTGACGGCGATGGAGAGTGCGGTCGCCGGTGCTGAAGGTGCGGAGCGGCGGTGGAGAGCGTGGGAGCCAGCACTGTCGGTGCAGAGCGGCGGCTAGTGTTGGGGGAAGGGGAAAAGGAGCCACGGGTGTGGTGGAGTGGCCTCGAGGGAACGGTTGGTTTCACTTGGCGGTGTCATACGCCCGTAAATATTGCTTAATCCAGCTTGCTAGTTTCCATGGAGCCAGGTATTTCCAGCTCCGCCACTCCGTCGATTTTGCATGTAGCATCGAGCCAGCTTCTCGGTCAAGTAAGTAGGAGTGGAATCGTTTGGCGCGACTCCAAGGCTGGAGGCGAGAAGTTGAGAAGCCAGAGGGCTACCGAAAACGCCCTTTGGGTTCTTGGCTCTCAACTCTGGAATAAAATTTTAAATCCAATGTACAGTTGCTGAAACTTTCAGTACAACAGGGAGTATTCTTAAATTGTTCAGTACTCCAAGAACCTATTGTGCCTTGATATACTGTGACCTGATATAAGTTGATCTCTACTTGGTTTTTGGAGTAGATCATGAGCAACCGATTGGTACTCTAGGAACTTGTGCTACTGAAACAATTCAGTACATACTCCAGGAACTTGTGCTATTGTTTACTCCAGTACATACTTCAGTTTTAGGAGTATATCAGTGGGTACTGTTTACTCCTGTCAATATTGCTAGTGCTTACTCATGTCAATTAGTGCTAGTGGGTATATCAGTGGGTACTGTTGGCTGTGATGGTGTAGTAGCAGTTATAGATAGGAATGCATTTGCATCATTGTTGTTGCTCGGATTACGGCGGTTGCTCGGATTACTTAGTTTTCCTCTTTTTTTATTAGTCTATATGATTGATGATTGATGATTGATTTGTACTCTTAGATAAATAATTTAGAGATGCATTTTCATGTTAAAGTGAGTAAAAATCTTTACCCCTCTTCTTCTTCTAAAGTTGACAGCAACCAACCATATCTCAGGCCAGCCTCTATCAAGTCAAAATTCTGATGCAAGCCAATATTTTATTGGTCTCATGGCAAATCAACATTGAGTTTCAGATTCTTGAAACAGAATTCCACCAAACTTGTTTATCTGTTTTGTGGGTGTTTTGTCAAAGTAATTTTCTTCTCTATATGCATATAGCTTAGTTAATCAAATTGTTTGATGAACTTTGTGCACTATTGTTGTCAGCATGACTACTTAATTATGTTAACAAGACTACTGCAACCAAAACTTACTAGGAAGGAGTAAAACTGGATGAACCTGAATTAACCAATGTCCATCTGTCCACTTGTGAAAACAAAAGCAAGATTGACAAATCAGTAGAAAATTGACAAAGAAGATCAACAGTAGAAGAAACTAACTGCGTTATTATCCTGGAGTATCTTCTAGCATTGTAGTGTGAGCTGTGATGCAGCAAGCAGTAGTGTAGAGCAGTGGTCAATTTAATTAAGTGCACTTCACTCAATTTTTAAGACAAAAAACATAGACAGAAAATCTCAACATCTCATCAACATAGACATAAAACAAGCAAACAAAAACCAATTGTTGTTATTGATGTTGTCAGTTAAGTGCACTTTTGCTGAATTTTAATATCTTCTACTTCTACTTCATCTTACATATTCATATCTTCAGGAGAAAATGGATCTCCCAGATCTCAACTTCACTCCACCTGCAGAAGATATGGATGAAGATGCATAAAATGAAATGGAAGGACATGTAGAAGAAGAAATGGAAGGAGATGAAATTGTTCAAAATCCAGGTACAGTTACAGTTGATCATTCCATCATTTCCCCACTTGATCATTCCACCACTTCATCACTTGATCATTTCATTTAATCATTTCTCTGGTGTATGTCTTGGTGCGGGTGTTGGGCAAGTTGCTAGGAAATATAAAACCCTCAATGACCAGCAAAAGTTTGCTGCTTGTGTAGCAATGCATACACTGTGTATGAGTAGAGGAGGCACTTTTTTGGGAACTGATAAGCAAGACATTGCAAATTTTTTTGGAGTGGGTGTTTGGAATATACAAAGAATTTGGAGGAAAGCAATGCAGAAAATTAGAGAAGAACTGGAGGTGGATGTTTCTAATAAAAAAGGAAATTCTAGAAGAAAGCCTAAGGACATTAACCTAGAAAAAATCCTAACGATCCAATTAAACAAAAGGTCTACCATTAGGTCACTTGCCTGGCAACTGGGATGTAGCCCTACCACACTTCATAGAAAGTTCATGTTAAACTTGATAAGGAGGCATACAAACTATGTGAAGCAAGCTCTAAAGGACAAGAATAAGAAAGATAGAATGAAATTTTGTTTGTTGATGCTTGATGAGGCTACAATAGAAACTGCAAGGCCTGAGTTCAAGACTATGCATAATGTTGTCCATATCGACGAAAAGTGGTTTAACATGACAAAGAAGAATAAAACATATTATCTGCTGGATGGGAAGGAAGAGCCTACGAGGCCTATACAGGGCAGCTGTATTGACAAGGTGATGTTCCTAACGGCCGTTGCTAGGCGAAGGTGGGACAGTGAAGGAAATGTGACCTTCTCTGGGAAAATCAGTATCTGGCCATTCGTGAAAGAAGTTCCTGCTCAAAGGAGAAGTGACACAGGCCCAAAGGTACAATAGAGACAAAATCAATAAAGGTCGACAGAAAAGTGAGGAGGGAGTTCCTGATAGAGAAGGTCTTGCCAGCGATACAAGCTATTTGGCCCAAAAGTGTTGCTGGTCAGACCATCTGCATTCAACAGGATAATGCTAAGCCCCATATCTTGCCAGATGACCCAGAATTTGTAGCAGTTGTCGCAAAAACTGGACTTGACATCAGAATAATACAACAGCCTGCCAACAGTCCTGATTTAAATGTGCTTGACCTTGGTTTTTTCAACTCGCTGCAATCCCTGACAAATTGTTTGCGTCCTAAAACACTATAAGACCTTATTAAGGGTGTTTTGGAGGAATTTGAAGGCTATGAGGTTTACAAACTCAACAGAATTTTCCTAACTCTGAAAACGTGCATGATTGAGATCCTGAACCATGCAGGGGGGCAATGAGTATAAAACACCACATGTTAACAATGAAAGGCTTGAGGGTCATGGGAAGCTACCCCCAAGACTAACATGCCCTCGAGAGGTTTACGCAAATGCCCTACACAACTTAGAGCTTATGGAGAGGGTTCAGTAATGGAATATGAGCTTGTGATGATGCTTGTGGTGAGGTTGTGATGCTAGTGATGATGCTTGTGATGCTAGTGATTATGGTTGCGATGAGGCTCTGATGCTAGTGATGAGGTGTAATGCTAGTGATGATGCTTGTGATTCTTGCGATGAGGTTGTGATGCTAGTGATGATGCTTGTGATGCTTGCGATGATGCTTGTGATGCTAGTGATGAGGTTGTGATGCTAGTGATGATGCTTGTGATTCTAGTGATGAGGTTGTGATGGTAGTGATGAGGCTGTCATGCTAGTGATGATGCTTGTGATGCTAGTGATGATGCTTGTGATGCTAGTGATGAGGCTAGTTGCTTGTGATGAGGCTGTGATGCTAGTGATGCTTGTCATGTCTGTAATAATCCATATTTGAGTATGTTGGAGTACGTTGTTTGTGTGGAGTATGTTGGAGTATGTTTAACTTCACTTGTATGTGTAACTCCATTTAAAAACTTACTCCATTTAATTTTGCACTTTTACTCCAAGTATTTTTACTCCATGTATTTTTTACTCCATACTCCATTTGTATGTGTATATTTCTACTACTCCGTTTGTATGATCATTCTCTGATAGGAGAGTAGTAGGAGAGGAGAGGAGTGAATTAGAGAAGAATATGTGTCATAATCCATAGTCCTTTAGTTTTAATTAATTAAAGAAAAGGACTTGTTGTTGTTGCTGCTATTAAAGGAAAGGACTAGAGAGGAATATGAGAGGAAAGGGAGTGGAATAGAAGAGAGAGGAGTGGAGTGGAATAGGAGAGGAGAGGAAAAAGTTTAATTTAATTTAACACAAAAGGTTTAATTTAGTAAAAGAAAAGGTTTAATTTAATTTTAATTAACGGAAAGGTTTAATGTAGATTTAACTAAAAGAAAAGGTTTAATTTCCAGTTAATTAAAATTATCTAAGAAGAGGAGAGGATAAGATAAGAGAAGAGAGGAGAGGTAAGAAGAGAGAAAGAAGAGATAAGAAGAGAGAAGAGAGCAAGAAGATGCTCCTGCAGAAGAGGAGTAGAAAGTTTTAGTTAATTAACTGAAACTATTCCTACAGAGAAAATACTGAGAATCTGAACTACTGTTAATCCTCTTATTGCAAGCCAGCAAATGTGCTCATTAAATGGAGTACTCCCTCTCAAAATTGAACATTGGTAAAACTGAACATTGGCATGTGTAACACTGTACTCCTAACAAATGTGCTCACTAAATGGATTTTTATTTTCAGAACACATTGGTAAAACTAAACATTGGTAACAACCTGTACAATGCTACTAACACTGATTTTTATTGACACAAGCAAAGAATGGTCATGTAGACATTCAGAAGTTAGGCAATTCAACTCGATGGTGTATAAAAAGTTTCAGTTAATTGAAAGATTCATTTAGTTTTAATTAAATAGTATTTATACAAAACAAAAGATTCATTTAGTTTTATTGAATAAAAAATTAGTCCAATAATACTGCTACACTTGCTACTCCAGTACAGAGGGAGTACTCCAAACTGCTTACTGTGTGCAATTGATTCATTTTGTTCAGGCAATACCCTTGGGTCTTGGTAATTTTCTAGACTTAAAAACTCGAGTAATAAAATCAAAGATGAGGGAGAGAACAGACAGCAATTGGCAATTGAAATAGTTTGATGTCACTTAAACGAAGAGTTAAAGCAAGAGCATTTGGCCACCTAAAATCAGACTCGTGTGTATATTAAGCAGTTCTACCCTACATCGACTGTTCACTGCAAAAAGCCAAAAATTGAAGCATTAATAATCTGCATCCATACATCATGTTAGTTCATTAGTAACTGATCTAAGCTAGCACGCTGTGAAAACAAATGCCCAGCCAAGAGCACTGCATGTGTAGTGCAATCCACTATCCACACCGCAGTTATAGAAATCAGCAGAGACCCACACGCCACTCCACGCAGCACTGCCATCACACAAACAACCATTTCAACTTTGGACGACATTGACCAAGCTGAGTATTTAAACGGCATCGACCAATCTGAGCATAAACAAAATTACCAAGACTCAAGGGTATTGCCTGAACAGAGTAATTGATACGTCTCCAATGTATCTATAATTTTTGATTGTTCCATGCTATTATATTATCCACCTTGGATGTTTTATATGCATTTATAAGCTATTATATATGATTTTTGGGACTAACCTATTAACCTATAGCCCAGTGCCAGTTTCTATTTTCCCCTTGTTTTTGAGTTTTACAGAAAAGGAATACGAAACAGAGTCCAATTGACCTAAAAATTCACGGAGATTGTTTTTGGACCAGAAGAATCCCACGAAGCATCGGAGATGGACCAGAAGAGTCCCGAGGCCACCACGAGGGTGGAGGGTGTGCCCTACCCCCCTGGGCTTGCCCCCTACCTCGTGGCTGCCTCGCGACCCCCCCCCTAACTTATTCCCGACGCCAACACCTCTTATATATCCCCAAACTTCCAGAACAAAAAGAAGATCGGGAGTTCTACCGCCGCTAGCCTCTGTAGCCATGATAACCTATTCGGGACCCTGTTCCGGCACCCTGCCGGAGGGTGGATCCATCACCGGTGGCCATCTTCATCATCCTGGCGCTCTCCATGACAAGGAGGGAGTAGTTCACCCTCGGGGATGAGGGTATGTACCAGTAGCTATGTGTTTGTTCTCTCTTTCTCGTGTTCTTGATTTGGCACGATCTTGATGTACTGCGATCTTTGCTATTATAGTTGGATCTTATGATGTTTCTCCCCCTCTACCTTATTGTAATGGATTGAGTTTTCCCTTTGAAGTTATCTTGTCGGATCGAGTCTTTAAGGATTTGAGAACACTTGATGTATGTCTTGCATGTGCTTATCTATGGTGACAATGGGATATTCATGTGATCCACTTGATGTATGTTTTGGTGATCAACTTGCGGGTTCGGTGACCTTGTTTGGCACATGATTTCGTCTTGACTCTCAGGTAGAAACTTTGGGGCACTCTTTGAAGTTCTTTGTGTTGGTTTGAATAGATGAATCTGAGATTATGTGATGCATATCGTATAATCATACCCGTGGGTACTTGTGGTGATATTGGAGTATATAGGTGACATTAGGGTTTTGGTTGATGTGTGTCTTAAGGTGTTATTTTACTACGAACTCTAGGGCTGTTTGTGACACTTATAGAAATAGCCCAATTGATTGATCGGAAAGAATAACTTTGAGGTGGTTTCGTACCCTACAATAATCTCTTCGTTTGTTCTCCGCTATTAGTGACTTTGGAGTGACTCTTTGTTGCATGTTGAGGGATTGTCCTATGATCCAATTATGTTATCATTGTTCAGAGAACTTGCACTAGTGAAAGTATGAACCCTAGTTCTATATCCATGGCTCACGCTCATGTATTGCATGAAAGTTGAAAAAGTTTGAGAACATCAAAAGTATGAAACAATTGCTTGGCTTGTCATCGATGTTGTGCATGATTTAAATATTTTGTGTGATGAAGATAGAGCATAGCGAGACTATTTGATTTTGTAGGGATAGCTTTCTTTGGACATGTTATTTTGATAAGACATAATTGCCTTATTATTATGCTTGAAGTATTGTCGTTTTTATGTCAATATTAAACTTTTGTTTTGAATCTTATGAATCTGAATGTTCTTTCCACAGTAAAGAAAAATTACATTGATAAATATGTTAGGTAGCATTCCACATCAAAAATTCTGTTTTTATCATTTACCTACTCGAGGACGAGCAGGAATTAAGCTTGGGGATGCTTGATGCGTCTCCAACGTATCTATAATTTTTTATTGTTCCATGCTATTATATTTTCCATCGTGGATGTTTTACATGCATTTATATGCTATTTTATATGATTTTTGGGACAAAGATATTAACCTAGAGCCCAGTGCCAGTTTCTGTTTTTTCCTTGTTTTCAAATTTTACAGAAAAGGAATACCAAACGGAGTCCAATTGACCTAAAAATTCATGGAGATTGTTTTTGGACCAGAAGAGGCCCACGGGGCATAGGGGATGGACCAGAAGAGTCCCGAGGCCACCACGAGGGTGGAGGGCGCGCCCTACCCTCCTGGGCACGCCCCCTACCTCGTGGCTGCCTTGTGAACCCCCTGACTTGTTCCCAACGCCAACACCTCTTATATATCCCCAAACTTACAGAACAGAAACAAGATCGGGAGTTCCACTACCGCAAGCCTCTATAGCCACGAAAACCTAATCTGGACCCTGTTCCGGCACCCTGCCGGAGGGGTGATCCATCACCGGTGGCCATATTCATCATCTCGGCGCTCTCCATGACGAGGAGGGAGTAGTTCACCCTCGGGGCTGAGGGTATGTACCAGTAGCTATGCGTTTGATCTCTCTTTCTCGTGTTCTTGATTTGGCACGATCTTGATGCACCGCGAGCTTTGCTATTATAGTTGGATCTTATGATGTTTCTCCCCCTCTACCTTCTTGTAATGGATTGAGTTTTCCCTTTGAAGTTATCTTATCGGATTGAGTCTTTAAGGATTTGAGAACACTTGATGTATGTCTTGCATGTGCTTATCTGTGGTGACAATGGGATATTCACGTGATCTACTTGATGTATGTTTTGGTGATCTTGCGGGTTCAGTGACCTTGTGAACTTATGCATAGGGTTTGACACATGTTTTTGTCTTGACTCTCCGGTAGAAACTTTGGGGCACTCTTTGAAGTTCTTTGCGTTGGTTTGAATAGATGAATCTGAGATTGTGTGATGCATATCGTATAATCATACCAGCGGATACTTGTGGTGACATTGGAGTATCTAGGTGACATTAGGGTTTTGGTTGATATGTGTCTTAAGGTGTCATTTTACTATGAACTGACACTTATAGGAATAGCCCAATGGATTGACCAAAAAGAATAACTTTGAGGTGGTTTCGTACCCTACAATAATCTCTTCGTTTGTTCTCCTCTATTAGTGACTTTGGAGTGACTCTTTGTTGCATGTTGAGGGATTGTTATATGATCCAATTATGTTATCACTATTGAGAGAACTTGCACTAGTGAAAGTATGAACCCTAGGCCTTGTCGCATTGCAATACTGTTTACGCTCACTTTTACCACTTGCTACCTTGTCATTTTTATATTTTCATATTACAAAACCATATATCTACCATCCATATTGCACTTGTATCACCATCTCTTCGCCGAACTAGTGCACCTATACAATTTACCATTGTATTGGGTGTGTTGGGGAAACAAGAGACTCTTTGTTATTTGGTTGTAGGGTTGTTTGAGAGAGACCATCTTCATCCTACGCCTCCCATGGATTGATAAACCTTAGGTCATCCACTTGAGGAAAATTTGCTACTGTCCTACAAACCTCTGCACTTGGAGGCCCAACAACGTCTACAAGAAGAAGGTTGCATAGTAGACATCAGTAATTCATTTTGTTCTCTCCATCATCTTGCACAGCCTGTCTTTCTGCAATGCCACATAAGCATGTGTGCTAAACCTGTCTACTCCTGCTACTGCTTACACAAATCTCTACAACATCTACTTGATCAAATCAGTATGTACTATTGTCCACATAAGCCAGTATGTACTTCTCAAAGCAAGCAAGCATAGCAAGAAGAGAAAGTACTCCAAGAACAGTAGAGAAGAGAAGATCTCCAAGCACAAGAAGTACTAGAGCTACTGCACAAATCTATACTCCTTCGTTGATCGTACGCTTAATTACTCTTCTTCAATTTTGGATTGTATGTGTTGACATGTTTAGCTACTGTCAGCAGAGTTGCGGAGTAGTGATTGACGGACGGGGTGTGAGATGGGCTCGCCGAGGTAGAAGGTGGCGTACTCGGCGCAGACCTCGCCGCAGCGGTTGTAGGCACCGCCCATGAGGCCCTAACCGAGCTCGACATGCCCTCCTGCTCAAGCTGCTCCAGCCACTAGCGGCGCCTGCCTGCCTTGGCCTCCCAAGCCCGCCGCCCCTACAGGTCCTCCAGCAGCAGGTCCTCCCACAGCTCGTACACCACCTCCTCGTTCGTCGTCTGCGTCGCCACCAGCCTCGGCCTCGGCGCCGCGCCGCCCCTCGGCCTCCATGCCGCGGCGGGGAGCAGGCCGCCGCCCATGCGTACTCCAGATGTCGCATCCACCACCTCCGTCGCTAGATCCAGAGCAGGCGCACGCGGATCCAGCTCCTCCATCGCCAAAAGCTCGCCGCCAGAGCAAAAATCTGAAGTTTGACCTTGGATGCGGGGTGTGAGTGGAGCAGGGTGCGAGTGGACGACGGGTGCGAGTGGAGGCGGAAGAATGATGGCGGCGACGAGAAGTGATGGTGGCCGGCGAGGTGGGCGAGGTCGTGCCCGGCGAGGTGGTCGATGCGGTGGTACAAGAGAAGCGAAGGGGAGGAGAGCGACAAGTGAGTGGAGAGCGACGAGTGAGGGAAAAATGGGAAAGTGCGTTAATTTCATAACGTGGCTGAACTTGTATTGGAGTTGCCCAACAACAATTATTTCGGAACAGAGGGAGTAGATTTGGCTCCCGAGAGCATATGCTACTCCATGCACACTAAAATCACAAAATATCATATATCCAATTCAAAGAGATTTGAATATTTTTTTGACAATATATATAGTCATGTCTACCATCCAAGTGCAAGTTTTCATAAAACGAGATAGCTAAATTCCTGCCGTCTGGAAATATGCAATAGATCCGCACAACTCAGATGACGTTCATTTCGAATCGGACGATCTAACCACGCGATGCGCTTTTAACCTGAGCGAACCGCGATCTTCACTTGCCTTTTCTTCCATTTCTCACCGCCCCGCAATTATTGGATCGTATTAATCATCTTCGTGCTAATTACGGGATCGGCTTAATTATCCTGATCTCCTTTAAACGCGTCTTCTAATTTTATGCATGCGCATTTAATCAAGGATTGTTCTGATCTCCTTTTAAATTTGGTCAGGATTTTTAGGAAGGTAACTGTCTTATTTATAGGCGCCTCCTAATTATGTGCATGCACATTTAAGCTGCGGTTTAACGCAAATATACATGTGTGCTAAGGGATTCGAACTCTGGTTGTTTGGATAAAGTTGTAGCTAGCCAACCAATCAATCTGCCATCTTTTTGGTGTTTATGTCAAGACAACTTGGGTTTGATCTACTGATTTGAACTACTATTGAATTGCCAAACTGACAAACAACAAAACCGACCAGAATTTTTTGAGAAAAAATTGACCGCTCAACGCTCCAACACATGTGAGATCTAAGCGAAGTTGAGTGAATCTTCGAATTTTTTACCCTCTTTCGCGCCAGAATCGTGGAAGAGAGGATGAGATGAGAGGTATGTTGTCTCACTCAAAGGCACTGGGACTGAAAGAATGGAATTATTTTTTGATTTTTCATTAGATGCCTCATGCATCGAGACAGTGAAATAATTTTTTAGGGTGCCAACAGAATTTGAACTTAAGCTCCTAACTTATGAAACATCATGGTAACTTTAGTCTGAAGGAGGAGGAGAGTTGTTGAAAACACACCTTGATAAAATATGTGTAAATAGCATAATATTTTGATCTACAGAAGGCATGATAACTTACACCCAAACACGATGGTAACTTCGACCCGAGGGGCAAAGATTGTATATATGAGACAAGGAGGCACTAGCCAATATGCTAACACAACCATTGGTGCATATCTGAACTACTTTTTCTAATTGTACGCTATACAAGCAACAAATTTCATTTCCCATTCAGATTTAATCTTGGTTGCTAAAAACAGAGCGAAGTATCCACCTTAGTCAATTCAGCACACTAAAACTATCATCGAGACTTTTTACCTACTTAGTTACTATGTGATAGTTACCAACATGGTTATTATGTACTTTATCGGGTTAGATGTACTATAGTTACCAACATGGTTATTTTGTAGTTATTGGTCTAGATGTTCTATAGTTACCAACATGGTTATTTGGTAGTTATCGGGCTAGATGTACTATAATTACCAGCATGGTTATTTTGTAGTTACCGGGCTATATGTATCATAGTTATCAACATTGGTTACTGTGGAAGGCAATGCAACTCTCGATGTATTGATCGGGTGCATGGTGCATGTATATATAGGTACAAGGGTAGCCCTCAGCCTCATCTATACAAGGAAACTAGAGGCAGGGCCGGTAGGAGATTATCCTAACAAATACATGCACAGATATGTTCAACACCCCCCCCCCCCCCGCAGTCAATGCGTCACCAGTGACACATAGACTGGACCGGAACTCCTCAAATGTAGGCGTCGGTAACCCCTTGGTCATGACATCGGCAAACTGCTGAGCAGTGGGAACATGAAGAACGCGGACGCGCCCAAGAGCCACCTACTCTCGCACGAAGTGAATGTCGAGCTCAATATGCTTCATGCGATGATGATGAATGGTGTTGGCGGAGAGGTAGACCGCAGAGACATTGTCACAGTAGACAATGGTGGCCTTCTGGACATCAAGGAGCAACTCCTGGAGAAGCTGGCGAAGCCACGAGCACTCGGCGACGGCATTTGCCGCAGCACGATACTCTGCCTCGGCACTGGAGCGGGATACCGTAGGTTGTCGCTTAGATGACCACGATATGAGCGAGGGCCCTAGGTAGACGCAGTAGCCTGAAGTCGAGTGTCGCGTGTCCAGGTAGCCAGCCCAATTGGCGTCACTGTAGGCGACCAGGTCGGTCGAAGGCAAAGCCGTCAACGTAAGACCCAGAGCCGGGGTGTCGCGGATGTACCAAAGAATCCGCTTCACCAGGTTCCAGTGAGTGTCGTGAGGGGCGTGCATATGGAGACACACCTGCTGAACGGCGTACTGCAAGTCAGGCCGAGTGAGTGTCAAGTACTGAAGGGCGCCGACAATGGAGCGGTAGAACGTTGCATCTCGCGCGGGGGGAGCCGTCGAGCATAGAGACCTTGGCCTTCGTGTCGATAGGCATGAGGACATGCTTGCAATTAAGCATGCTCGCCCGCTCAAGAAGGTCCTGCGCATACTGCTGCTGATGGAGAAAGAACCTGGCGGCACGGCGTACCACCTCAATGCCGAGGAAGTAGTGCAACAGGCTGAGGTTCTTAATGGCGAACTCAGCGCTGAGGCGAGCAGTATGCTGGCGAAGTAGCTCAGGCGAGGAAGCCGTCAGGATGATATCATCGATGTAGAGGAGCAGGTAAGCGGTTGCCGGAGCCTGGTGGTAGACGAACAGCGAGGCGTTGGAGCGAGTAGCTCGGAACCCAAGCTGCTGCAGAAAGCCGGCGATCCACTGGTACTAGGCGCGAGGAGCCTGCTTCAACCCGTATAAGGAGCGGGAAAGCAAGCACACATGATCAGGCTGAGCCGCGTCGACGAAGCCGGTAGGCTGCTGACAGAACACCTGCTGCGAAAGATGGCCATGCAAGAACACATTCGACACATCCACACTACAAAAAAAGACACATCCGTGACATTTTGGGCCGAACGAATTTTTTTTTCTGTCATACATATGACACTTCTATGTCGATAATTGTGACAAAACCCGGTATCATCATAGATGTGGTGGGATCCTACTTCTATGACAAAAAAACATGACAGGAAATGGGCTTTTCTTCCTGGGCGGGCCAGAGACGCAGCTGCATGACATTCTTTGGGCCATCCATGACGGAAAAAACCATGGTAGAAGCGAGGGCGAGGAAAATTTTGGGGAGTTCCCGGTTACGGTGGGAGGTCGGGGTCCGAGCGATGCGCGTTTCTCTCATACACGTACACGCGTGTGTGCGAGGCGTTGGCTCTAACTGAACCCGAGTGAGGCGTTGGGCTCTAACTAAACCCGATCGAGCAATTGCACTGCAGGCTACACGTTACTGAACCCGAGCGATTGATCGATGTCTGTTAACTGAACCCGATCGAGCGATTCCTTCGCTACTGCTGCTAACTGAAGCCGATCGATTGTATGAACAGTGAACGTTGCGGGGGGGGGGGGTGGATGAACAATGAGCGGTGGTGTTGCCTCTGGATGAACAGGACCCCGTGGTGTAGAGGGATGAATGAACAGGACGACCTCGTGGAGGGCTGGATGAACAGTAGATGGTGGAGGGGTGGATGAACAGTAGCCCGTGGAGGGGTGGTTGAACAGGAGCCCGTGGAGAGGGGTGGTTGAACAGTAGTCGGTGGAGTAGCGCGCGGTGGAGGCTGGATGAACAGTCGTAGGTGGAGGCTGGAGGAGGTTGACGGTGGATGAATAGTAGCCCATGGAGGCTGGAGGAGGTCGACGGTGGAGATGAATAGTATCCCATGGAGTCCTGTTTTGCGGTACGCCACACCCCTCTCGATGAACAGGACCCCCGTTTCGACCGTAGCGCTCCAACACAAGTCTGTTTCGTCCATTTTGTGGTATGCCACACCCCTCCAAATCAACAGGACCCCCGTTTCGACCGTAGGAGGTGTGTTTCCTCCGTTTTCTAGTACGCCGCACCCCTCCGGTTCAACAGGACCCCCGTTTGGACCGTAGGAGGTCCGTTTCCTCCATTTTGCGGTACGCCACACCCCTCCCGATGAACAGGATCCCGTTTCGAACATGGCCGGTCGAACACAAGGTTGTTTCCTCTGTTCTGCGGTACGCCAGGCCTCGTTTCCATTGCCTGTTCCGTCTAAGCCCTCCCGATGAACACGACCACGCATTCCATTCTGACCCAGTCGGTTGGCTCCCACGCGTTCTGTTGCCTCCCGATGAACACGACACATTCCGTTGCCTCCCCATGAACACGACGCATTCCGTTCCCTCCCCATGAATACGACGCATTCCGTTGCCTCCCCATGAACACGACGATGATGATCTTTCTCTGTTCCGACCGCCCTGGCCGTACGTATGCGCGAGTAGGCGTTCGAGACCCCGCCCGTATGTACGTATGTGGCTGTATTTTCTTTCTTGCACCCTGGCCGCTATACGTACGTGTACATGCTACATGTGCACCTCTACTACGACACGTACGCGCCTCTACTATGACACGTGCGCGCCTCTACATCGACCAGTATGTACATACATGTTCGCGACCAGAATGACAATGCTACGTACGCTTCAACCAGGTGGGTCCCGACTGTCAGGCACTTCCTTGCCTGCAAAGATGTAGCTAGTGGGTCCCAGCAGTCAGGGGGGCGAATCTATTTTTTTACCCGGACGCACTTCCATGTGTGCGAAGATGTAGCTGGTGGGTCCCAGCAGTGAGGGGGGGCGAATCGTTTTTTTCGGACGCACTTCCTTGCGTGCGAAGGTGTAGCTGGTGGGTCCCAGCAGTCAGGGGGAAACATTTTTTTTGCGAAATATGGTGGCCCGTCCCGTGGGTCCCTGCTGTCAGGTGGAGGAATCATTATTTTCCGTGTAATAAGGACGCACTTCCTTGTTGCGGCCGTAGACCCAGCTGTCAGCCTCTCCATGTGCAGTCCATGTCCGATGGAATTTGTTCCTTGACCATGTTGACCACGCCGCGCCGAGAGCACCAAGGCGGTGGACGACGGTGAGGCCTAGGAAGGGGACGACGCGGAGCCGGTGAAGATGCGGCAATGGATGCCCATGCGGAGAGGAGTATGAGGGTTCACTCGTTCGGCTGCGGTGTGAGGCTACCGTCGCTGCAGGACCTGGCCAGCGGTGGGAATAGTAGGGGCGGTGAGGCCTCCGCGGCAGCACAGCCGGCCACGGGAGGTAGGAGCAGGCGGCACGGCCGGCGCTGCTTTGGGCGGCTGGAGCAAGAAGACCAGAGGTTGAAGAAGCACTACGACCGTTGGATGGACATCGTACGGTAATAGGAGCTAGAATCGTTCATATTGACTAAGTTGACAAAGCCCTCCGTCCCTGTCAACTTGGTAGGCCCACAAGTCAGCCTCCCACTATGCTGGGTTCCAGCTGGCCGGGGGAGTATTCATTTTTTTGTGCGTAATAAGGAGGCACTTCCTTGCGTGTGAAGATAGCTGGTGGGTCCGACATGTCAGCGGGGGGCATGTTTTTTCACGAAATACAGAGGCCCTTCCGGTGGGTCCAAGATGTCAGGTGGAGGAATTATTATTTTGCGCGTAATAAGGAGGCATTTCCTTGTGTGCGGCCGTGGAGCCAGCTGTCAGCCTCTCCACGCACAGTCTACTTCCGATGGTGTCGTTCGTTGACCACGCCATGTCGAGTGCATCCAAGGTGGTGGACGACGGCGAGGCCCCGGACAGCAATGAGCCGGAGATGGGAAGACGCGGGAGTAGAGTCGCAGACGGAGACGTGTACGAGGGTTAACTGGTTCTAGTGAGGTCTGGTTTGGCAGTTGGTGGAGAAGAACAGGAGGTGTGGAGGGGTGGAGGGATGGCCTGGCCAATGGTGGAGTAGCGCTTCATAGCGAAGCGTGCTAAGCAGAGCTGCTAGCAGAAGGAGGCGGGAGGTGGTCCCGGCGGCGCTGGAGGAAGAAGACGAGAGATTGAAGATGGATGCCGGTCATTGGATGTAAATCCAACGGCAAACATGTATGAATCATTTGTTGACTAAATTGACAACGACTTGCGTTGGCTTCGACCTATTGGCCCACATTTCAGCCTCCAAAAATGTGGCACGTATTCAACCCATTTTTCAGAATTTACAGTCTTTTTTTTGCGCGGTAGAATTTACAGTCAATTTGATCTTTTTTTTTAAATTACAGCCATTAGCTGGGCTGGGTGAACAAATAATGTAGCGTCCATGCGGCCCATTTATTTTATTTCCTAAAAAATTACAAACCATTTGCACTTTCTCGAAATACACGATTTTGCTGGGCTGATTCTAATTATAATGTTGGGCTGGGCCAGCAATATTATCAAAAAATAAAAAGGGGCTGAGCATTTTGTTAAAAATATATTTAAATAATAAGTGATATTATTACATTCGTCCTTAAATCTTACCAAGCTTTTGTACACAATCACTAGGATTTTCTTGCCAAAACAATCCAGGATTTTATTTGTTAAGAAATTGTTTTTATAAGTTAATAAGATGTGGGATATTGTTTTCTTACATATGTAAGTATCTGTTAAATATATGATGACAATAAAAATAATATATAATAACATATAAAATAATTTAAATATATATAATATAGTTAGAAGGGAAACATAAGTTGGACCTGGCGTTCCTATTCTTATATAGAAAAATAGAACAGACCTCTGCGTTTTCTTCAAAAAAATACATAAATTGGGCTGCCAAAAATAAAACCTCGGATGGGAGGTCCATAGGCCGGTCGATACATGACGGCCCTAAGAAAATACAAACAGGCCTATGGACCTCCCATCCGAGGTCGTGGGTTGCGCATGTTAAAAATGAAAGCCTAGACGGGGCAGCCCAAAACCACGTCCAACACTTGCCAAAACTTTGTCCCTCGTTTTCTCTGTATTTCGCACACTCGACATTGTGTGGGCATTTTGACTATGCATCATATGAAGATGTGCTATGCATGAATGTTGATCAGCATGATGTTAACTGGCTGGTAGTTCCATTTTTGACCATGAATAAAACTTCCAACATGATGTTAACCCTATTTGAAAAGGCTGTGTTAATATAAATGCTCTGCCTCTGAAAGTTGCAGTTTCTTATCTGAAACTGAAAGTTGCAGTTTCTTATCTGAAACTGAACTTGCAGTTTCTTATCTGAAACTGAAACTTGCAGTTTCTTCTCTGAGAATCACATTGTCTGCACTTTTATACTCCTGTGAAACTACATTTTTTTAAGTGCTAAAAATAGATCTCTAGAATTCATAAAATACTTCATATGCTCAATACTGCAAATCTGAAATTCAAAAGACATGCATATCTGAAAGTACTCTCAAAATACACAACACAAAACACAATTCACAACCTGCAAATACTGACAACCCTAAGCTCCTCCTGACAAATCACAACATGTCGACTATTGGGCTCGGGGGGCAGCCCCCTCCTATTCCTCAGCGGCAGACAGCCGCCCCGTGAGACGATGTGAACGGCGAGGGAGATGATGGCGGGGAAGCGTTGTCGAGCCAACTGCTTTTCTCCTCTTGCAGTTGGGTTCGATCGACGAAGACTCCACCGGCTCGCTCTGGCAGGACACCCTCACAAACGGCACCCTGTAGATGCTCGATCCTTCAATCTCTGGTGGATGCTCCATCTAGGATCGATACTCCCACCAGCGCTCCCTCAGGATCAGATTCGGTGAATCTGTTTGCTCCATGGCCCAGAGGAGCAGCTCTATGTACTCCGGCGCGACTCCCTCCGGGAGTATCGCCGCCTTTTCGCTCTGTTGCAGATATTTGTCCATGGATGTCGCCGTCGCTGCTAGTTGGTCCTTGTTGTCTGTCACATCCCTAGCTGCTGGTAGTGCTCTAGGCTAGCTTCATGTGTGCATGATGTTTAAATTTTTGAAACCTGAACT
Organism: Triticum aestivum; assembly: GCF_018294505.1. Classification (NCBI taxonomy): domain Eukaryota; kingdom Viridiplantae; phylum Streptophyta; class Magnoliopsida; order Poales; family Poaceae; genus Triticum; species Triticum aestivum. The sequence continues at coordinate 81,365,816 of NC_057813.1, read as the reverse complement.
GAGGAATTGGAAGCCTCAAAACCCTAAATAAAGAGGGGCAAGAAACCCTAAAATTGCAATCAGTAAATCCAAAATGCCCTAGAAATAGCTCTGACAATTTTGGCAAGAGTTATAAATCAAACCAAAATTGTGGGACATTTCTAAGGAATTATTGGGCTCTGATTTTAAATCAATATTTTATTTGAATTTGGAGTTATATTCATAATATATAATGAATATATTTTCAAATGACCTGAGATATTTTTGTTATGTGTGGAGAAGTCCATTAAGTGACTTAAAAATATCCAGGGGAGTTTTGGCACTGTTTTCAAATTCTGTTTGAATTAAAATTCAGTGCCAATTAAATAAAACAGAACAAAAATAGAAAACAGAAAAAAATAACACAGAGCAGAAGACTTACATGGGCCACCTACCTGGCGCCCACTTACCTGGCCCAGCTCCCCCAACGGCCCAGCCACCGCCGCCCCCCCTCCCCTGTCGTCTTCCTCCCTGCCAGGAGGACGGACACCGCGACACCGCCGCGCGCGCCACCTCCACCCTGCTCGGCCACCTCCTGCTTCCTCCCTGGCCTCCCCAGTGACGCCCCGGACGACGCCACGTGACCCCAAGAGCCGTCCAGCTCCCTCTCACACTCCCGGTGCTCCTCTCCCCCTCCTCTGCTCTCTCTCTGCACGCGCCCGAGCGGAGCTCGTCGTCGCCGACGCCGTTCGCCGTAGCCACCGTGCTCCTCACTGCCACCCGAAGTGCCCAGGAGATCCGCCTCGACCACCTCTTCCTCCTCGTCGAGAAGCGCACCGCGGGAGCCCCTGCAACGTCGCCACCGCCGTCGTCTTCAACCTCCAGCGCCCGAGCTCGCCTCCGGTCGATTCAGCGCCGCTAGGACCTCCCCGAGCTCGCTGACCTCCTCTTCGGCATCGCGGTGAGCCCCGTCGTGTTTCCCCTCTCCCCATTCGCTCGCCCCCATGTTGTACCCGCCGTCTCACCACAACCGGAGCTCGCTGCCGCCGGCCATGTTGCCGTCGCGGCCATGGCTTGTTTCGGTCGCGTCCGAGCACGGCTTTGAGCTCGTGGGGCTCACAGGAAGCCCATGCGCAGCTCAGCTTGTCCAAAACCCCACCAGGGCCTCGCGCCCGTTACCACCCGAACTCCGGCGCCGCCGCGAGCTCCGTTCCGGCGAGCCCCGGCGTTCCCGCAGCCTCCCACCTACCCCATCAGATGCGGGAGAGCCCGGGCTACGCCCCGGTGCCCTCAGCCGCCGCCTCCGTCGCCTTTAGCGCAAGTCCGGCGCGTTGCCGCCGCCATTTTGGTCGCCGCCGGCGTAAGTCCGGCGATGATGACGTGGGCATCATTAGCGGCTAACCCCCCCCCACACACACACACTAACCAACCCCCTAGGCCACTGACTAATGGGCCCCACGCCCTAATTAACACAAATTACATTTTCTGCTTAGTTTAACTAACCCCGGTTGGCCCACGCGTCAGTGTTGACTACGCTGACGTGGCCGTTGACCTGGTCCCACCTGTCAGTGAGCTAAACAGCCCTGTGTCACTGACGTGTGGCCCCCACACGTCAGGTTTGACCTGGACGGCGCCCGTTGACCTGCTGAGGTCAGCATGAGGTCATGCTGACGCAATAATTCCTTTCTGGAATTAAAATAAATTAGGAAATGATTTATAATTCCAGAAAATAGCTAAAACTTCAATAAATCATAGAAAATTAACCGTAACTCCAAATTAAATAATTTATATATGAAAAATTATCAGAAAAATTCAAGGAATCCTTCTGTACCAGTTTCATGCATGTTAGAACAACTTATAGCTGCTGTTTAGCACAAATCAATTAAATGGCATTTGAATAATCACATGTGGAGTTTGAATTTGAATCTTGTATTCAAACCAACTTCATTTAATCTGTTGCTAGTTGCATTAGCCCAAAACACATTCATTTTGCCATGTCATGATCATGCATCATATTGTGCATTGCATTGATTGTGTTCCCTTCTGTGTTGCCGGTATTTGTCCCCTCTCGATAGACGTGATACCGATGATGTGATCGTTGACACTGATGAAGACTCAATGTTATCTTCAGAAGTGCCAGGCAAGCAAAACCCCCTTGTTCATTCCGATAAAATCCCACTCTCTCGCTCCTGCTCTCTTTTACTGCATTAGGACAACAACAACATATTTGTTACTTGCTGCGGTAGCTGAACCCCTTTATCCTTTCCATGACCTGTCATTGCCACAGTAAATAGATGAAACCCACTAGTATGAGTAGGAGTTGTTTGAGCCCTGTTGTGCCTACTCATTCATGCTTGTTTGTCATGCCTGCTACTGCTTAGAGTTGAGTCAGGTCTGATTATCGGGGATGAATCAGAGGTGTGTGAACATGTCCTACTGTGTGTGAGCTAAGTGTGTGAATACGATTTGGTAAAGGTAGCGGTGAGAGGCCATGTAGGAGTACATGGTGGGTTGTCTCATTGAAGCCGTCCTCAGGAACTGAGTTCTGTGTTTGTGATCCATGATTCAGCTACTACCATGCATTGGGCCCGAAACCAATGGACCCTCTCGGCTTCTTGATCACCCTTGTCCTCTGTCCAGGAGTTGCAAGTAGTTTCTGGTGTTTGTAGTATGCTGGAGGCCGTGCGCAGCGCTGACCGTAGGGGTGGGCTGTGATGCGGTAGGCACGTGGCACGGTGTACCGGGCGCCCGTTTGGTGTCTCGGGAACCCTGTTCACATCGTTTGGGGCTGTGAGCAAAACTCCGGCCGGATCTCCTCATGGATGGAACCCGAATAGGCGATAAACCTGGACTAGAGACTTAGGTGATTAGGTAGGTCGTGGCCGACACCCATGTTGGGCTTCCACTTGAAGGTTGCCGAGTACATGTCGTGTAAACGACGGTAAGTGGTGAGAGCGTGTATGAAGAAGTACACCCCTGCAGGGTTAACCTAAACTATTCGAATAGCCGTGTCCGCGGAAAAGGACTTCTGGGTTGCTTATATCAGTTCATAGACAAGTGAAAGTGGATACTCTAAAATACGCAAGATAAGCGTGAGTGCTATGGACGGCGTTCTCGTAGGGAGACGGGAGCGGATCCATAGTGGTGTATTGATATGGTGAATATGTGGACTCGTGTGCGCCACCTCAAAAGAGTCGCTTGCAGTCGTAGTTTAGGATAGCCACCGAGTTAAAGCTGGCTTGCTGCAGTTAAACCCCACCACCCCTTTGTTGATAATGATGCATATGTAGTTAGCTCTGATGTAAGTCTTGCTGGGTACATTTGTACTCACGTTTGCCTATTTTATGTTTTTGCAGAGAGACTTCGGTCTCGCTAGTAGTTCCACGTGGACTTCGACGTTTAGCTTGATACCTCAGCTACGATCTTGTGCCCTCGGCAGGATCTGATAGATAATCAGGCTTCTCAGCCTTTTTCATTTATAGATGTCTATACTCAGACATGATAGCTTCCGCTTGTGCTTTGACTTGTATGCTCTGATTGTTGTGTCGTGAGACCCATGTTTGTAATATCTCGCTCCTCGGAGCCTAATGAATAAATTACTTGAGTCGTAGAGTCATGTTGTGATGCCATGTTGTATTTGCACATATCGAGCATATTGTGTGTATGTTATTGAAATGCTTGGTATGTGTGGGATCTGACCATCTAGTTGTTTATCTTTAGTAGCCTCTCTTACCGGGAAATGTCTCCTAGTGTTTCCACTGAGCCATGGTAGCTTGCTACTGCTCCGGAACACTTAGGCTGGCCGGCATGTGTCCTTCTTCGTTCCTGTGTCTGTCCCTTCGAGGAAATGTCACGCGATGAATACCGGAGTCCTGTTAGCCCGCTACAGCCCGGTTCACCGGAGTCCTGCTAGCCCAGTGCTACAGCCTGGGTTCACTCGCTGATGACCGACACGTTCGATGCTGGGTCATGGATGCCTGTCCCTGTAAGTTTGTGCCACTTTGGGTTTACGACTAGCCATGTCAGCCCGGGCTCCTTATCATATGGATGCTAGCGACACTGTCATATACGTGTGCCAAAAGGCGCAAACGGTCCCGGGCAAAGGTAAGGCGACACCCGTGGGAATACCGTGCGTGAGGCCGCAAAGTAATATGAGGTGTTACATGCTAGATCGACGTGGCATTGAGTCGGGGTCCTGACAGCGTTGGTATCAGAGCTTGACTGCCTGTAGGATTACCAAGCCAAACTGGTCGAAGTTGAGTCTAGAAATTCTTTAGTTATATAAGGGAATTGATTATGGGATGGAACGTAAGGCTCTTTTACTCCTTATACCTCATGCCTTCTAATCTGAGTCATCATCTTCTCTTCTACGGGGATTAAGAGCTAGGCTATCTCTTCTTTCTATTAGGATCACGTGTTACTAATCGGTGGACTTATAAGATTGTTGGATTTAAGTCTCAGTTCAGTTCCTACTACTTCCGTATGTTAATTGTTGATCTCGAAACCTTGATATTGTGCTTCTGAGTGGTTATGCCACCATTTTTGTGAATGTCTCAAATCTTTTCTGAGCATTTACAGCCGTTACGCTGTCCGAGTCATCCCAGGTTTCTAAGTAGTCTGATGCATTTGCAAATCCTTTCTTCCCGTTTCAATGTTCCTTTATGCCAGCTCAATCACACTAATTGTTGAGTTGAGGTACTCTACTGCCTCGACCTTTATGTTGAAGTTATTATTATGACCCTAGGTGTCTCAGGGGATCATCTAGTGGTCTAGCCATGATTTGTGTCCTAGTGTGATGATTCTGGCCTTTATTCTCGAAAGCATTCCGTGATGCTACTTAGTAGTAGGTATTCTATTCCTGGGTTTTGAACCCGAGATTCATCCTACTTACATCATGTTGATAGTGTTGCTAGTTCCTTTAGGATAATAGTAACCTTTGCGATAGTCCTCGAGGTTCATGATACATCCTTCTTCCAATTACCATGAATCATTCTTGGCAGGAGTTCTTCTGAACCAAAAGATGACAACAAGAGTGCTGTCGATGAGTTCTCCATGCTATATTGTGGCTCTGCCAGTTCTACCTTTCTGCATGGGTTATCCGGAAGAATTATGTTGAACTTTGTTCGGCATACCAACCCATGTATCCACAACTCAGAAAGTTATATGTTCCTTTGAGTTGTCCCTCTTTAGTTGTCTACTGACCTTCGTCTATCAATTGATAGTCAAGAGTATGCATGCATTCGTTTATCGATGCCTATTACTCTTGTGGTCCGTCAAGCCATTCTATCGTAGAATGATAGGAGAAACAAACTTCAGTACCTCTTCCATATCTAGGATTGGGTCAAAGCAATTGTACTCCGCAGATCAAAATGCCAGCCCAGCTTTTGATTCTGTTCTACCCTGAAGTATTACCGTCTTTATGTCAGGATTTTCATGAGGATTGCACCGGCTCTTGTGAATTCTTGATGTAGTGATACTTCTCGCCATCATTATTCATCCCTCGGTTCTGTGTTGTCGCAACCGGAATGCCGACAAGTGAATCGTGATGTGTGAATTCAATACTCCTAGCAACCTTGTTGCTTGGTAGTTAATGGACAATAATTTCATTCTTAGCGTGTTGGTTTTGAATCATCATTCTAAGGTTGATCATGCTACCTAGTCCTTGTTCTCGGTGCACTCCTTGATCGATGAGTTAGGGTTATTTCAAATCTTCGCTCTATTGATCATATCGTCTTGCCCTGGAAAGCAAGATTGTTCTCAAGCTTAGTAACATACTGGTGGTTTGTGATTTTCCGAAGATCTTCTCGGAAGTATTACCAGGTTGTCACCTGACCGCTGTGTTGAGCTTGTGATCAAGTTGGGTTCTTGTGAACCACCCTCTCTCCAAGATCGGTGTTAGATATCCCTGAGCTAGTTGGTTAAGCTAGACAACAACTTGGAGAGTTGGAAGATAAAATCTTGCCTGACTTAGTTCGTTCCAAAGGGATATTCTTGTGTAGTGTGTGTTGAAGAAAGGTGATATCTTCATCGATTGGTCCCTGTGATCAGTTATTGGACTTATTGCCTGATAAAACTTTGATTTGAGTATAGGTTATCGTCAAATCAAATCAGAACCAACGATGTTCGTAATGTTGTCTTACTCGTGGTTGATCCCTCGAGCATACACCATTATATCTTTTGGGTCTGACCAATGCTATCACTTGTTTACTTAACTATGGAATTCCTTTTAAAAGGAAACCCGGATGAATTGTTGTTGAGCCCATTGACAACATCCTTATCTCCTCCATGATTTTGTTGAACATTAAGCTAGTGTTGGAAACTTTTGAAAGCATTTGTTCATGCTAGTTCATGAAGCATATGTTCGGATGTAAGAAGTGACTTCCTCCAGTTCATGTGCATTTGATGCAAGTTGCCGCCATGGATTCGAGAAAGTCAATGTTGTTTCCTTTGGAATCATCCCAAATCAGTCATGCACACGTGCGAAGAATTCTGTGGTTTGAAGACTTGCAACCTTCAATCTATATGTACCCCTAGCACACCAAGCCACTGATTGATTTGTTCAAGGAGAAGGAGTTCCTTCATAAGAGCTAATCCGGACTTATGTAAGGACTTCGATACCCTCGTTGATGGTTCCCCCTCCTGAACTCGGTAGTGTTTTATTATAAGACTACTTTGTGGTCATGCTTGTCTTGGACAACGTGTTCACATGTTTGTAGCAGAACTAGCTCATGTTTAGAGCTTGCTATCGTAGTTCATCTCCCGAGAATCTCGCAACGTCATCTCGTCGATTCGTGTTGCAAACTTCCGTTTTTCTTCCTGGACTCGATGAGTCTGGAATATCCTGACACCAACCAGATCTGAATCTCAGGCAGATATGATGGTTGGAATATTTCCCAAGAATTATAATATTGGTCGCACGAAAACCGGTAAAGTGGATGTCGTGGCCAACACACCCAGCCGGAAGACATGTTATTATAATATCTTGATTGAGGAAGTTGGCCACCTCCCCATATGGATTTCGTAGGATTTACTCCCTAGTTGCCCCTATGGATTTTGAGATCCCGAAGTCCGACCTTTTTACTTGATGTTCTAGATATCAAACCATATCTATGAATGGGTTACGCTAGCACATCAAGGAGAACATTAGAAGCGGAGTGCTAAATGTCTCTCGGTCGATCGTCCAGATTTTGTTCCTTGGCTCGCTAAGGTGAAATCTGAGAAAGTGTTATCCTCCTTTGCATCTGCATCGTCCATCGCTATTCATCATGGTAGTATGTTGTGTTGTCAGCATCCTTGACACGGATGTTGGTAAAACCTTGATGATTATGGAAATGCTCAAGTTCTTGAGAGCACGCACAAGCGCTACGTGTTACCATCGGCTCTAACTAGGATTCCTCTCAGTTTCCTCGGTTATGCTATAACCTCTCAAACAGTGGATCCACTCTCTGTTGTTGGGTTCTTCCCCAGTTACCAGAATCATTCCCATCATTTGCATTTTGTTCCCAGCTTGCACCGCCAATGTGCCATTCTACCATGGGTCTCTTCCATTTCCGGTGATAAGCAAATTCATCCATTACATTGTCTTCAACAAGGTAATCCACATCATCCAAGTTTGAGTATGCCATTCTACCGACCCCCTCCAAACGATCGCTCGAGAATTGTCTTAGGCTGGTTTAAAGAGTTTCAATGATCTCTGAATCAAAAGTAATTCTTTTTGCCACTTAAGGGAATATCTCTACGAGTCACCTTCCCTAAGGTGTATCGTTATGGTATCATGGCAACTCAACTCCTCGCTACGTTGACAATCGTTTACCACCTTCTTAAGCGTGAAACTGTTGTCTACCTAGTGCACCTTCGTCATCCGTTTCTTTCCACCCCTCTTGATGTGTATCTCGTGTCTCAACCCGAGAGATGGTCCTATGTCTCATTCCGTGAGTTGTTCGATCTTCGAGAAGATCGACCCTTCTAGAGTCTCCTTCTTCCCTCCATGTCATGTTGACAGGAATTCTCAGCGCAAGACCTCGAGTCAAAGATGGTGATCGAATCAACGTTCCTATGAAGTGCAACCTGGATCGTGAAGATTATACTAGTTTGCGTTTCCCCTTCATCTTACTCTACGCTTGAATCTCGAGACGAGATTCTTGTTTAGTGGGGGTGAGTTGTCACATCCCTAGCTGCTGGTAGTGCTCTAGGCTAGCTTCATGTGTGCATCATGTTTAAATTTTTGAAACCTGAACTGAGGAATTGGAAGCCTCAAAACCCTAAATAAAGAGGGGCAAGAAACCCTAAAATTGCAATCAGTAAATCCAAAATGCCCTAGAAATAGCTCTGACAATTTTGGCAAGAGTTATAAATCAAACCAAAATTGTGGGACATTTCTAAGGAATTATTGGGCTCTGATTTTAAATCAATATTTTATTTGAATTTGGAGTTATATTCATAATATATAATGAATATATTTTCAAATGACCTGAGATATTTTTGTTATGTGTGGAGAAGTCCATTAAGTGACTTAAAAATATCCAGGGGAGTTTTGGCACTGTTTTCAAATTCTGTTTGAATTAAAATTCAGTGCCAATTAAATAAAATAGAACAAAAATAGAAAACAGAAAAAAAAATAACACAGAGCAGAAGACTTACCTGGGCCACCTACCTGGCGCCCACTTACCTGGCCCAGCTCCCCCAACGGCCCAGCCACCGCCGCCCCCCCCCTCCCCTGTCATCTTCCTCCCTGCCAGGAGGACGGACACCGCGACACCGCCGCGCGCGCCACCTCCACCCTGCTCGGCCACCTCCTGCTTCCTCCCTGGCCTCCCCAGCGACGCCCCGGACGACGCCACGTGACCCCAAGAGCCGTCCAGCTCCCTCTCACACTCCCTGTGCTCCTCTCCCCCTCCTCTGCTCTCTCTCTGCACGCGCCCGAGCGGAGCTCGTCGTCGCCGATGCCGTTCGCCGTAGCCACCGTGCTCCTCACTGCCACCCGAAGTGCCCAGGAGATCCGCCTCGACCACCTCTTCCTCCTCGTCGAGAAGCGCACCGCGGGAGCCCCTGCAACGTCGCCACCGCCGTCGTCTTCAACCTCCAGCGCCCGAGCTCGCCTCCGGTCGATTCAGCGCCGCTAGGACCTCCCCGAGCTCGCTGATCTCCTCTTCGGCATCGCGGTGAGCCCCGTCGTGTTTCCCCTCTCCCCATTCGCTCGCCCCCATGCTGTACCCACCGTCTCACCGCAACCGGAGCTCGCTGCCGCCGGCCATGTTGCCGTTACGGCCATGGCTTGCTTCGGTCGCGTCCAAGCACGGCTTTGAGCTCGTGGGGCTCACAGGAAGCCCATGCGCAGCTCAGCTTGTCCAAAACCCCACCAGGGCCTCGCGCCCGTTACCACCCGAACTCCGGCGCCGCCGCGAGCTCCGTTCCGGCGAGCCCCGGCGTTCCCGCAGCCTCCCACCTACCCCATCAGATGCGGGAGAGCCCGGGCTACGCCCCGGTGCCCTCAGCCGCCGCCTCCGTCGCCTTTAGCGCAAGTCCGGCGCGTTGCCGCTGCCATTTTGGTCGCCGCCGGCGTAAGTCCGGCGATGATGACGTGGGCATCATTAGCGGCTAACCCCCCCCCCCCACACACACACACACACTAACCAACCCCCTAGGCCACTGACTAATGGGCCCCACGCCCTAATTAACACAAATTACATTTTCTGCTTAGTTTAACTAACCCCGGTGGGCCCACGCGTCAGTGTTGACTACGCTGACGTGGCCGTTGACCTGGTCCCACCTATCAGTGAGCTAAACAGCCCTGTGTCACTGACGTGTGGCCCCCACACGTCAGGTTTGACCTGGACGGCGCCCGTTGACCTGCTGAGGTCAGCATGAGGTCATGCTGACGCAATAATTCCTTTCTGGAATTAAAATAAATTAGGAAATGATTCATAATTCCAGAAAATAGCTAAAACTTCAATAAATCATAGAAAATTAACCGTAACTCCAAATTAAATAATTTATATATGAAAAATTATCAGAAAAATTCAAGGAATCCTTTTGTACCACTTTCATGCATGTTAGAACAACTTATAGCTGCTGTTTAGCACAAATCAATTAAATGGCATTTGAATAATCACATGTGGAGTTTGAATTTGAATCTTGTATTCAAACCAACTTCATTTAATCTGTTGCTAGTTGCATTAGCCCAAAACACATTCATTTTGCCATGTCATGATCATGCATCATATTGTGCATTGCATTGATTGTGTTCCCTTCTGTGTTGCCGGTATTTGTCCCCTCTCGATAGACGTGATACCGATGATGTGATCGTTGACACTGATGAAGACTCAATGTTATCTTTAGAAGTGCCAGGCAAGCAAAACCCCCTTGTTCATTCCGATAAAATCCCACTCTCTCGCTCCTGCTCTCTTTTACTGCATTAGGACAACAACAACATATTTGTTACTTGCTGCGGTAGCTGAACCCCTTTATCCTTTGCATGACCTGTCATTGCCACAGTAAATAGATGAAACCCACTAGCATGAGTAGGAGTTGTTTGAGCCCTGTTGTGCCTACTCATTCATGCTTGTTTGTCATGCCTGCTACTGCTTAGAGTTGAGTCAGGTCTGATTTATCGGGGATGAATCAGAGGTGTGTGAACATGTCCTACTGTGTGTGAGCTAAGTGTGTGAATACGATTTGGTAAAGGTAGCGGTGAGAGGCCATGTAGGAGTACATGGTGGGTTGTCTCATTGAAGCCGTCCTCAGGAACTGAGTTCTGTGTTTGTGATCCATGATTCAGCTACTACCATGCATTGGGCCCGAAACCAATGGACCCTCTCGGCTTCTTGATCACCCTTGTCCTCTGTCCAGGAGTTGCAAGTAGTTTCTGGTGTTTGTAGTATGCTGGAGGCCGTGCGCAGTGCTGACCGTAGGGGTGGGCTGTGATGCGGTAGGCACGTGGCATGGTGTACCGGGCGCCCGTTTGGTGTCTCGGGAACCCTGTTCACATCGTTTGGGCCTGTGAGCGAAACTCCAGCCGGATCTCCTCATGGATGGAACCCGAATAGGTGATAAACCTGGACTAGAGACTTAGGTGATTAGGTAGGTCGTGGCCGACACCCACGTTGGGCTTCCGCTTGAAGGTTGCCGAGTACATGTCGTGTAAACGACGGTAAGTGGTGAGAGCGTGTATGAAGAAGTACACCCCTGCAGGGTTAACCTAAACTATTCGAATAGCCGTGTCCGCGGAAAAGGACTTCTGGGTTGCTTATATCAGTTCATAGACAAGTGAAAGTGGATACTCTAAAATACGCAAGATAAGCGTGAGTGCTATGGACGGCGTTCTCGTAGGGAGACGGGAGCGGATCCATAGTGGTGTATTGATATGGTGAATATGTGGACTCGTGTGCGCCACCTCAAAAGAGTCGCTTGCACTCGTAGTTTAGGATAGCCACCGAGTTAAAGCTGGCTTGCTGCAGTTAAACCCCGCCACCCCTTTGTTGATAATGATGCATATGTAGTTAGCTCTGATGTAAGTCTTGCTGGGTACATTTGTACTCACGTTTGCCTATTTTATGTTTTTGCAGAGAGACTTCGGTCTCGCTAGTAGTTCCACGTGGACTTCGACATTTAGCTTGATACCTCAGCTACGATCTTGTGCCCTCGGCAGGATCTGATAGATAATCAGGCTTCTCAGCCTTTTTCATTTATAGATGTCTATACTCAGACATGATAGCTTCCGCTTGTGCTTTGACTTGTATGCTCTGATTGTTGGGTCGTGAGACCCATGTTTGTAATATCTCGCTCCTCGGAGCCTAATGAATAAATTACTTGAGTCGTAGAGTCATGTTGTGATGCCATGTTGTATTTGCACATATCGAGCATATTGTGTGTATGTTATTGAAATGCTTGGTATGTGTGGGATCTGACCATCTAGTTGTTTATCTTTAGTAGCCTCTCTTACCGGGAAATGTCTCCTAGTGTTTCCACTGAGCCATGGTAGCTTGCTACTGCTCCGGAACACTTAGGCTGGCCGGCATGTGTCCTTCTTCGTTCCTATGTCTGTCCCTTCGGGGAAATGTCACGCGATGAATACCGGAGTCCTGTTAGCCCGCTACAGCCCGGTTCACCAGAGTCCTGCTAGCCCAGTGCTACAGCCTGGGTTCACTCGCTGATGACCGACACGTTCGATGCTGGGTCATGGATGCATGTCCCTGTAAGTTTGTGCCACTTTGGGTTTACGACTAGCCATGTCAGCCCGGGCTCCTTATCATATGGATGCTAGCGACACTGTCATATACGTGTGCCAAAAGGCGCAAACGGTCCCGGGCAAAGTTAAGGCGACACCCGTGGGAATACCGTGCGTGAGGCCGCAAAGTGATATGAGGTGTTACATGCTAGATCGATGTGGCATTGAGTCGGGGTCCTGACATTGTCAAACCAAGACTGTATCTCCAACATCCTAGCTAGCTTCACAGGGTCGCCGTCTGCGATCCTCACGTATAGGTTGTACTCCTTCGTCGATCTACTTCTCCACAGCACCTTCACTCGCCGGCGGTGGTTTTTGAATGGAAGAGGAGAGGAGCAGCGTTGGTTTTGGATTAGAACGAGAGAGGAGCGACGCTGGTTTTGGACTGGATCACGAGAGGAGGGGGCGGTGGTTTTGAAATGGAAGAGGAGAGGAGCGGCGCTGGATTTAGATTGGAATAGGAGAGGAGCGGCGGTGGTTTAAGAGGAGAAGAGCGGAAGAGCGGCGCTGGTCTTGGAAGTATTCTTTTGTTGTTTTGCGTATTTTGGGTCAAAGTTTGACCACGTACCCCATGCACAATGTGAATGTATGTCACCAAAAATTGTATTGTTTGGTTCGTATCTGAATGTACTTTCAAATTATATTATTTTTGCAACGTATAACATATATTTTATGTGCGAAAATCATGGTCAATTATGACCCAGAATAAAAGGGAGACTAGTTAATGTGGGGTCGCTTTCTTAATTGAAGGGTAAATTGATTTTGATTTTGATCCAGTCACAGCGCGCCGGCCTTCTCGTCCAATCCTAAATCGCTGCCGCACGCTCCTCTCCCTCTTCTCCATTGCAAAACCACCTCCTCTCCTCTCCATAATCTCCATTCCAAAACCACTGTCTCGCCTCTCCCTCTTCCGATCTTCTCCATTGCAAAACCACCTCCTCTCCTCTCCATCATCTCCATTCCAAAACCACCGCCTCAGCTCTCCCTCTTCTGATCTTCTCCATTGCAAAACCACCTTCTCTCCTCTCCATCATCTCCATAACCATTGTCTCGCCTCTCCCTCTTCTGATCTTCTCCATTGCAAAACCACCTCCTCTCCTCTCCATCATCTCCATTCCAAAACCACTGTCTCGCCTCTCCCTCTTCTTTATTGCAAGACCACCCGTCTCTCCTCCCATCTTCCAAAGCTAGCACCGGACCACTCAGAAGGACATCTATGGAGAGGATGTAGCAGCGAATCAGGCAGATCGCCAGTGACGACCAGGCAAAGTTAGCCAGGTTGAAGGAGATCCTTAGTTGGTTTGACAATGAGTGGGAGATTTCGAGGACGGTGCGGGCCATGTGGCAATGTATGCGAAAGAGCGAGACGGTGGTGATGAGGGCGGCGATGTACATGTACTCCTCGGCGGCAGTCACGCAGCAGTCCTCCTGGTTCATCGAGTATCTCCTCTGGGTGATGGAGCAGACAGATTCGCCCGACGCGACAGTCAGGCGGAGGTGGTGGGCGTACAGGTCGAAGGTCGAGCACCCAGAGGATAACGAATCGATCGAGTATGGTGTGCCGTTTGTGAGGGTGCAGAGCCAGTCGGAGCCACATGAGTATTCGTTCTCAAACTGCAATAGGAGGCAGGATGGCGCGACGTCGCTTCCCCGTCGTTCTCCACGGTTCCCTCGACGCTCGCCTCGTTTCAACGGTGGTGGTAGGGTTTAAGGTAAGATTCGCACTAACCTAATCTTCCACCTACTCATGCTTACAATCAATGTGACAGCTAATGAAAATCATGCTTACAATCAGTCTCTGAGTACTACGTCAATCACCCTAAAATAGCTCTGGACCTTTGGGTCAAAGTTGTGACACAATGTACAAACAAAGAAAAATAGATTGGTGCTTCTTTCAGAAAAGACTACTCCCTAGAAAACTGCCAATATAAGCTACTAGTATTTGGTTAGAGGATTTGCTGCCGAGAAAGACCCGTCCACAGAGAGCGCCACACATCCCACTGGTGGTGGTGGATGCCAATGCATGCATGCAGCATGGTTGGTGTCGGTAATTTTTACTTGGCACACCTCGCACTCTGCATATATGTCGGTTCCATATGTACATTTGTGCAGTTCCACCAAAATGCAGTTGAATAACCCTGTTTGCACAGATAATGAAAAAGCATCATTACATTATAGTGGCACTAGTTGATGAAACACAAAAATAAATAGAAGAAAATATTGTGATAGTATCATAGTATGCCATGCTGCGAGGGCGAGATGGGCCCTGCGACGCCTCATACGGTACGCCTCATACTGGACACCGTCCCAAGTCTCCCAGATACACCTTCTGACTGTGATGAACATCAGTGTGCAGCGGTAGTACAAGGAGGCGCCTTGAGACATTCAAATCTCTATTTTTGTACATATCAACTAAAATTAAGCACCCCAGTTTGCACAAACGCTTAAACATTAACAATGGGACTAGTTGATGAGACATACATTAACAAATAGAAGCACTTTCTTTATCTACATTGGAAATGAAATGATAGAGATGACACTCGCTCTATTTTAACTGTATTATTACTTCATTTTATCAGTGAAAATAGGGTCGAGTAGGTGGCAAACGAGGTGTACCGTGCGTCGCAAGGATGGAGGCCGGGGGTGCTTAGTCTGGGATGCTGAAGCTGGCTCTTTCAGTCACCAACATGGATGATTCAATTCATGGGACATTTTGGTGCAGTTCACCTAAAATGAAGCAATGTCCCGTGAGCTAGCAGCTTCTTCTTCAAAAAAATTTAAGAAAAGGGCCCCAGCCCCGGTCCATTTCCATCAGAAAACGAAACCCACAGAGCTTCTTCTTCATTAGTTGCAATAAAATTGAGCAACATCAAAGTTGGTTGTGAAGCTCTTGGAATGCTCATCTATAATTTGGATATCATTTGTGCAGTTCAACTAAGATCAAGCGTGAAATGTATATCTATGTTTGCACAAAAAAGGTGGAAAGGAGGGTGACTAACAAGTGATGAAACATCCATCAAATGAAAAGAAGCATGTTCCTTATCTGAATGGCAACCCTACAAGGACAGTAGCAATTTCTAAAGCAGTGGCATTGCTAGATATTAGTGTGGGCATTAGGATTAACTATGACAACCGTTAAATACGACATTACTTTGGGCACAGGGGAGTAGGCGGACCAGGACAGTTGCATTTCTAACGAAAAGAACCAACTTATCTTAATGGGAAATTTTAGCAGGACATGTAAAGAAGTGTCATTGATTCATATTACTGGAGGCATTACATTGAAAACAACATTGTTTTAACGTGTCCTTACTTTTAACAGTGCGGCTGCTACATTTTACCAGTGGCATTACTTAAGAGTGGCTCGGGGCAACAAACATCAAAACAGGATATCTGGGCTGGTCCCATTTTTGTTCGGTATAGCCACCTTATACTGTGTGAGGCTAGCAAATCTAGTGCTGGACTTACTCTGTTGACTTGTCCCCCAGTCCCCACTTTCTTTCCTTTTTCAACCAATAGATCGAGTTTATATTGAGTTTGTACTGCGTTTCCCTTTATTTCCCTATTAGACCTAGAGACCAGTTGGATAGCCAGTCTCTGCTACTTTTCGCCCCCATTATTTCCTCTTTCGACCAAGTCCTAGATTCAGGTAACAAATCCTCCCCCACCCCCCACCCCCCTTCTTCCTTGTTTGAACCAAGTAGTACTAGATTCGAGTGCATGAACTAGTTTTACCTCTTAAACGTAAAAAATAGGTGGTTTTTGAACAGCCGATCGATCCTATCTACGAGGGGGCCTGAGAAAGAGTAAAATATACAAATGCAGCGACGTCAAGAGCTTGGGAAGTAGAGCAAGGCCGGTTTCAAAGGAAGTTATACCTGATGGCCGCCGGGATGTCGCTAGGTGGGCGGTGGGAGGCCGGATCTGCCCACACTATGGCAGCGAGGAAGAAGGGGTCGGAGGCCCTCCCTCACCAACGGTGCTTGGGAGAGAACAACAAGGCAGGCTGATCGGGACGCGCCCAGCAGTGGGTAAGAGCCGTCGCCGAGGATGACCGCGTTAATGTTGCACCTTCTCACCTTCCCGGCAGAGAGGATCCGGCTGGATCTGTGACCAACGATGAGCAGAGAGAGAGAGAGTGTGTGTGTGGCCACCGTTGTCGTGTTTAGATATGGATAGGCCGAGACAGTGTGAAGAGAGCAACACTAGCAAGCAAGTGCGGAGGCTCCTGCCTATATAGTGGAGTAGTACTAGTTTTCTTTTGTCAACCGAAGCCGGCTTGACCTCGTCAATGACTGTCGAGAAGTCTTCATGCATGTGGCCCAGAGGCGCAGTTGTCGTCATTTTGATCTGAAGCGCCAGATTATAACATATAACACGAAAAAATGCCACATGACAAGAAATCATAACCTCACTGCCCAAAGGAGACAACATGAATCCCGACGGACAAACTAGATGAGGAACAAAGCTCAAATTAAAGATAAACTCATAGAAAAGGGATCAGTCGATAGATGTCCTAATTAACATAGCCGGCTTGACCTAGATGGCAGCCGAGTAGTCACTGTTCGTGCATGTGCCCCCAATGACTAGCCCAACTCAGTTGTCGCTGTTTAACCCTCGCAGTGATCCGAAGCACATGACACCTAATTTTGCGAGATGACAAGAAACCTTTTTTTAGATTTCTCACCACAACTACAGCAATGTACAACACAGCCTGCACGATATGTAGATGATAGCCAATCCAGGTGTGTCTGCTGGAGTCTGGTCACATGCATGGACGAACTGATCTTCCGTGTCTTGCAGGGATCGTCCAGGCACCAACATAGTACAACACTTCTCTAGTACTATCGCTCATCTCCCTCTTCTATTAATTCACCCAACTTGCGGGGCCGGGGAGTGTGCCTATGGTCGGTTCTCAATTGTCGTCCCACATGTGTGTGCAAACGCAATATGACGTGCATTCCATTCAGAGAGCAGTGTGCCAGACCGACCGACCGTCTGGGGTGCGACGCGAACGCGACGAGCGTGCTGTATACTCCATACATGTGTACCGCCGTTTTCTAGACGCTTTGCTCCATGGCGCGGGTGCAATCCATGGATACAAAATTAGTATATTGTATACTATTTAAAAGTCGAGGGCGGGGCTTTTCCTGTGCGGTAGGCGGCGGGGCAGTTCCGCCTAGTCGGTTTGACAGAGACGCGAGAATACGAGGGAGTAGGCTGCTGTAAATGTAGGGTTGTGTGATTTGACAGCGAGTTACTGCTGGACAGGTGGGGCCCTGTGACTTGACTTGCCATTATCATTTTTACTGCAGCACTACGACCGACGTGAGTCTCCCGATTCCTGACCACCTCCATATAGGTGCCTCTCCCAATGCTCCACCATGTAGTAGAGGCCGGCTCTTGCATGAGAGCCCACTTCTCCACTTTTTCCTTGCCTCTCTTTCCTCCACATATGCAAAAATGCCATGTGCACACTATTGTACTCCCTCCATTCCCTTATACAAGGCCACAAACTCATATTACAGGTACCAAGGTAAAATTTAATGACTGCTTTGAAAGCCAACTTTTCTTTTTTGTTAACTGGAATCATTAATATGCATGCATCATGCAACGAAGGAATGTGAAGAAAATAGCACAATGCCATTATGACTACATGCATGCAAATATTAAACAAGTTGCTAGTATGAGAAAACATCATCAATTTTTGCCTCGATCACTGTTAGTGGCCTTATATAGATGCAAAACGCAATTTTCATAGTGGCCTTGTATAAGGGAATGGAGGGAGTACTTACTTTTACTTGCTCCTACAGGTGCTAAGCTTGCCACATAGGCATAAAGTCTGATGTGGCAAGTTAATCAAGAAGAGAGAGACTAGTTTGGTGACCCAAGGAAGAAATGGTGCTAAGCGCGTGTACCTAGGTGAAAAGACAATTTTGAGTTGCTAATTAAATGAAGCAAATTTAGCAACACCATTTCATTGGAAGAGGTCACTCCTTGGCTAACCTTGTAGTATGAGTGACTAAGTGATGACTATGTATGACATGCCAACATCAGATAGCCTAACGCACCGTGTTAAATCTCAAGGGCGCGACCGCGCGAGCGACGCGACGGTCGTGGTAGGCGCGACCATGATACGGGCTACTGGCAGCCCTTGGATCTGAGATCAAACGGTCGCATGCTAAGTTGCTGAAAATTTGCAGAATAACCCTCCAGGATAGGATATTCACCCATAGGTCTAGAATCACGCCATGCAACCGTTCGATCTCAGATCCAAGGGCTCTTGGAAGCCCGTATCATGGGAGAATGGAAATCCACTACCCTACGGTCTACATGCTGGCAGTTCGCTCCTACTCGTCCCTGCACGTCCTTCAATACTACGGTGGTTCACTCCTAGTCGCCCCGTCCATTCACATTACGGCAGTTCCACTAATCCTAACCCTCCTCCCAAATCCATGGCGTCCCAAATCTCCACAATCGGTGGTGAGTACAAGGTTAGAACCATCACAGGCGATGAGTTCGACGTCATCTACACCCGTTCTTCCACGACGGTGAAAGGATGCCTTTCTCGCTTCAGACGCATGTTTGAAGACTCAGATGATGAGTGGGTCGCTGGGCTAGACGTTGAGTACACCATAGTCCTGGGACGAGAGAAGGATCTAAAGGACGAAGAGAGGAAGAAGCCCGCCGTGATCCAGGTTTGCGTGCATGACTTATGCTTGGTCTACCACATATGCCATGCCGACGTTGAGTGCCAGGATTTTAAGAACTTCCTCAAGAGCAACCTAGTCAAACTTGTTACTATAGACTTTGGTAACGACAAAGAAGTCCTACGTCGGATAGGCCTCGTTGTAGGCAACACCTTCGACCTCCAGAAGAATCGCTGGTGTCCTCTCGTCAGCCTTCAATGCTGACCCTCGCAGGAGCCATGGTTCATCCTTCGTACGGTAAACTGGAGAAACCTCCATACACGTTTCATCGTCATGCATGGCAGGGGAATGTACTAGATATAGACCACATCCACTATGCTGCAATGGATGGCTACCTTTGCTTCAATATCTACAAGGGTTGGATGAAGAGCAACAGCCAAGTGTGTTGTTCAAGCAAAGAAGTATCGGCCAAGAGGAAGAGGGACAAGGACGAAGTCGAGGACGTGGACGAGGACTCCGAGTAAGGTGGTAGTGTCGTTGCTCATGGTTGTTCTAATGCAGTGTCTACTGGAATAGTTGCAAAGTTTAATTTCAGGTGTGCTTAATTTAATTTGAGGGGTGTGTTGTGCTGAGCCCCCCAGCAGAACTATGTTATGTTTCTTCTTGTTACTTTAACTCTTCAATACGTACATATTAGTATTTCTTACATTTCATCTTTTAGTTGGTATAGTACTACCACTCGTTTCTTCACATTATATACGTACAATATATATGGCCAACATCATATAGCCAGCAGTTTAGTTGTCAAAGAATTTTAGGGTGCTTAGTTTTGTCAAAGAATTCCAGGGTGCTTAGTTTTATTTGAGGGGTGGGTTGTGCTGGACACCATTATTGTGACTAGCCTTTTTAATAGTACTATATGCATGATTTGGTGACGAGCGCTCTCTATATGTACCACCTTTTTTTAATTTCAAGTTTTGCTCCATGGCGCAATCCACCGATACTACTGCTGTACAAAAGTATACATTTTAAAAGGCTAGAGGGCGGGGCAGTCTAGCTTGGTCGGTTTCACGAGAGGCGACGGCCTTTGTGATTTGACGGCTCCTTACTGCTAGAAGGCGGGGCCTTGTGATTTGACTGCTCGTACAAATGCACTGACGACCTGATCGAGGAGGAGCAAACAACTGTGTGGTATACTCAAGTTTTCCACTGGAGTAGTACTGCGACGGAGGAGCACGAAACACGGCAGCCCAGTGCCATATGGCGATAAAAAATGATCTAATTTGCTAGTCATCTCATTAGCATTGTTCTATTCATTCCCTCAAAAAAACCATTGTTCTATTCATGCCTCGCAGAGAACGTGACACATGCGGCGAAACACCCGAAGCAAAAGATGAAACACAGGAGCAAAAGAAGAAGGAAGATTATCACCCGAAATGATCTAATTCGCCGCGGAGTCGTAACTGCTTCTTCATCGCCTCCACGACCTCCATTTCCTTGCGCGTCTCCTCCGCCATCTTCTTCATTCTGTCCATGACGCGGGATTTCTCGACACAAGCCTTCATCATCTGTTCCACAGCCGCATTACGTACCTTGACAGCAGCCGGGTGCTCGATGCCGAGCTTCGCCAACTCCTCCTTCTGTTCCATGACGAGGTCCTGCAGCATCTTCATCGAGGAACTACTATTATCATGTAGCTTCTTCCAGCCGGCGTTCTTCTCCTTCAACAGGTCGATCTCGTGGCAGAGCTTCGCCTTGTCCTCCTGAAGTCGCAGGATTTTGTCGGTCGCCTTCTTCTCCGAGGCAACGCTCTTCTTCAGCAGCATCACCAAGCCGGCGGTCAACTTCCCCTGCTGATTGAGCTCAGCGGGCATGTCATCGAGGCTCTCCTACAGCAACTCCATCAAGCCTTGGATGCACTCCTTCTGCTTATTGAGGTGCTTCTTGAGCTGATCGGGCATGCCATCGAGGGATAACGACTCCAGCTCCGCCGGCTCGGCATGTTCGCCTCCGCGGCTAGGGCGCTCCTGGGAGCCATCGCCTGCCCGTGAGAGATCTTTCGAGGTCTCTACGTGGCGGCGAGCCCTCTCTTTTTTTCCGCAGCCTTGGTTGCCGCTCCCTTGTTACGAGTAGTTCTCGACCTAGAGCTCGGCTCACCGGCCATGGTAACGACGGACGAAGAAGAAGCACTTATGAGGAGGAAAGGTAGAGTAATTTTTGGTTAGATAGTTCCCCTTTTTATAACCTAAGTACTAGCACTAGTACTAATACCTGCATGGTGAGAACACGTTCAGGTTTGGTACGTACTAGTAGGTGTGAGCTGGCTTTCGAATGTGATGGGAACAAGGTAAAGATTAATTGATGGTTTTGGTTTCGAGGCCCGAAACGGCTCCCGATGAGTTTAGTGGAACATAAATTTCAAGTACTACACTACTCAAATGCGTAAATATTATGTTACTGTCAAAAATTGGCACAAAATATGAAGGAGACCAATGGAAGTACTACTAGCAACCCCCGATTTAACTACTCGCATGCGCGCACTGGAGTAATAATGTCTTTCTTCCGCCCTCACGTCCACTCAATTTGCATGCGCTGTATTAATTGACCATCAATGAAGTGAACGACTTTACACGCGTCAAATTATCACATGGGGTGGATCTTGGTAAAAAGTTGCGTCCGCCCGTGTACCCGCGTGTGCATGCGAGGGAATGAGTGCGTGCATGGCATGGGTGCACATCTTCGCTTCGTGCATGTACCGCCAGTATGGCTCAGGGAGGACGAGTACATTCTTCTAGAACCAGCAGCACATCACTGTCATCAATCCATGGAAGGAGGTCGCGACAAGACCTCCACATGTGCCACGTGGCTTCATGAACTATAAGAGAGACACTATGTAGCTGCCATTGGTATTCCAATTTACGTGTTTTGCACATACTCGAAGTACTAGTAAGGTACACGTGCATTGCACGCATCAGATTTTGCAACCAAATTATGAATAAATACCACACTATAGCATGTAAGCTCTGAGTCATATATGCCTGATGTAGCCCTTCGTTTAATTCTTATAGTTCATCTCATTCAAAATCAATTAGTTTTTATAAAAAAGCTAAGAACGCGGGAATAGGAAAAACATGGGATTATAGTGGAATGTCGTCTTGAATCCTACAGGATTGTACGAGTGTTTGATTGTGCATAGAAAAAACACAGAATTCTTTCAAAGAGGTTTGAGTGGATGGGATGTTTCCTATGAAATATAATGCAAATGAATCATATGGAAAAAAATCCTATGGTTTCCAATCCTACGAATCAAACAACCAAGATAGGAAAAATTCCTAATGATTAGAATCCTCCAAATTCCTTTGAGAATCCTTTGAATCAAAGAAGCCCTTAATCTATTTTATGATTCATGGAATTGTGTGTTGTAAAGCATAAAGTAAAAATAAATAATGGCAATTAAACTAGAAAAAAGTTTGGGCAGTTATGATACGGAAGATTCTAGAACAAAAGAGAACCACTGTTGTTTTGAGGTTTGTGCATTATGCTTAAGTTCAATCATGGAGTCTGCTAGATTGTACATGTGGCAAATTCCGGTGGGGGATAGAAGATGGTGCGAGGGGCCGAGTGGAGGGACACTGTGAAGGAATGCACAAGTGCGAGATCGATATTTAGAGAGAGGGGGCGAACACGTGCGTTGTTGCACGCAGTGGCGGAGCCATGAAAAATAAATGACCTAGGGGGCCAAGCATTACTAATCCTTTACGAGGAGGTTCAATTCATGAACTTAAACCATTTTAGCAGCGATTGTCTAATGATCACATTCATATTAGCCTCGATATATAGTGATGTTAGGGGGGGCTTATTGCCCCTGTCTTCGCCATTGTGCATGCGTCTGAGAGATGAAGCGGAAAGCATGGATGATGAGAGGGGGACGTTGGATATATAATTAATGTGGGTGTATTAGTTATATATGTTAATCCTATATAGAGAGGTATAGATTGATTAATGTGGACGTGGGAAAGAGGGTGAGACCTCACTGGATATATCAATTGATCGGTTTGTGTGGAAAACTATGAAAGACCTAGCTATATACACACATACATAGAGGAACATCGATTGTTGCGCATGCACGCGTGAGAGATAAAGAATGCCCGATATGATGGAGAGGGGTGTGTGTGTGTGGGTGTGTGCCTTCATGGGAGACCGACCTGAAGAAAAAGATTGCATGCGTGCGATGGATAATGTTGACTGGTAATGTGTGGGCATGCATGCACGAGAGAAAGTTAGTGGTACAATTATAAAGGGAAGACTACTGTGTGGGTGTAAAAGAATAGGTGAGGTCATAATCAATGTAAAGTTGAATTCAAATATTTTGAATACGAGATTCTGATGTTTGAAACCCATGCATGCATGAATATAACGGAGATATGCACGGTGTGGTTTGGAAACGACCATGTTGTAATGTATACACATTGAACAAGGTCAGACTAATTTGAA
Source organism: Triticum aestivum (assembly GCF_018294505.1). Lineage (NCBI taxonomy): Eukaryota > Viridiplantae > Streptophyta > Magnoliopsida > Poales > Poaceae > Triticum > Triticum aestivum. Next base: position 81,342,488 of record NC_057813.1, on the reverse strand, counting down.
TTTGAGATACCGATGGCAGACATCATTTGGCCACGTCGCATCCGTGCATGGACACACTATTCTAATTGGAGATGATGGGCGGCTTTCGCATCACATATCTATATCTATACCCCTATATATATAATATTTATATTTTTTATATTGTGTGCGGGTAACTTTAGCTTTGAAAGATGGTCATTGGATGAGGCGAATCCGATGGTCCAAAGATGGCAAATTTGAGCACTACTGGCCGTTGGATACCATCTAGATTCCACCAAATTTCGCCACATGTATAATCTAAAAGACTCCATGGTTGAACTTAAGCATAATGCACAAACATCAAAACACAAGCACTTCTTATTTGTTCTAGAATCTTCCATATCAGAATTGCCCAAATGTTTTTCTACATGATTTGCCATTATTTGTTTTTACTTTATGTCTTACAACACACAATTCCATGAAGCTTAAAATAGATTAGCTTTCTTATAAAAACTAGATGATTTTGAATGAAATGAACTATAAGAATTAAATGAACATCTACATCATACATATATGACTCAAAGCATGCATACTATAATGTGGTATTTATTCATAATTTGGTTGCCAAATCTCATGCGTGCAATGCACGTGTACCTTACTCTAGTCTAAATGGTGTTTGTGTGTGTGTTGTGCGTGTTGAGATGCAAATTGTCTTTTTTTTGGGTACACATCAAGCTTATTCTTCCAAAATTTCAAGCCGTGCCTTGTTATGCCGAAAATTCAAACTACTGTCTCTGTCTATCGTGCTGCAAAACTCCCGCCTCTTCAACCCGCGCCTTGTTAGCCCAAAATATTTAAGATATATCTTTGTCTTGTTGTGCTCCGACAACTCCCTCCATCTCAACCTGCGCCTTGCTATTCCGAAATTACAACGCGCGCGAAAACTCCCACCTCCTGTGAAATCCCAACACGCGAAATGCCCGTGGCACCCCTGAACCGAAAGAACCGCCTCAAATCGGTGGGGGGTACTTTCGTAACTTACCGCATATTTCGGACAAGCGCGTCTCTAAGCCATGGTTCCCCACTGCCATCCCATTCGCCCACCCATTCATACACCGAGGCCGCGAAAACCTGCGATGAAACCCCACACCCTGCTCCGTCCGCCACCCAGTCGGAGCCTCTTCCCCGACGACATCGTCCATAGCAACACCTCGACGTCCCTCATCCACCGTACCGAATGAGGATCCATCAACGATCTCATCGTCCCTCCGGTTCAGCCACCCCGTCCTCCACCACCAAGGAGCTGCCCCGACGTTCCCCTCGTCTTTCGTGCAACCTCCATTCCCATATCGTCGTCTTCACCTGCACCACCGGAAGAGCATCATCATCACCATTTCCTCGGATGAAGCTGCGGCCTAAACGGCGCCACCAAAGAGGTTGTACACTAATCGCTGCATTTTCTTCTTGATTCAATCTCACGGTGCTGCCGGCGCTCGGTCCCGAGCCGACACGGCGCGGCTCCATCCACGGTGGCGTCGCCAGCCACTTCCTCCACGGCATCGTTCCCTCGGCGGTGATGTCCACATCAATAGGAGCTACTGCTACTTTAGCTCTCGCTCGCGCTGCTGCTCTGCTCTTGCTCCCGGTCCCCTGCCTGGTCTGCCCTTGCTATTGCTCTTGCTCGCGCTGCTGCTCTCGCTCTTGCTCTTGCTTGCGATGCTGCTCCGATTTGGCTACACTTCAGTCGACTGAATCAACTTTTGGGTCAATCAATTTTCAAGGGGTGGGCTCGCCGGGGTGAAGGAAGAAGCAGCCACAGCGGGAAGGGGGGCTCACCGGTTCAGGGGGTGGGGTGGGGGTGAAGGAAGAACCAGCCGCAGCGGGGAGGGGGGCTCGCCGGAGAGGTACCCCACTGAGGGAGTTCCGGACTAGGGGGTGTCCGGATAGCCGAACTATCATCATCGGCCGGACTCCAAGACTATGAAGATACAAGATTGAAGACTTCATCCCGTGTCCGGATGGGACTTTCCTTGGCGTGGAAGGCAAGCTTGGCGATACGGATATGTAGATCTCCTACCTTTGTAACCGACTCTGTGTAACCCTAGCTCTCTCCGGTGTCTATATAAACCGGATGGCCCTAGTCCATAGGACGAACAACAATCATACCGTAGGCTAGCTTCTAGGGTTTAGCCTCCTTGATCTCGTGGTAGATCTACTCTTGTAACCCACATCATCAATATTAATCAAGCAGGACGTAGGGTTTTACCTCCATCAAGAGGGCCCGAACCTGGGTAAAAACATCGTGTCCCTCGTCTCCTGTTACCATCCGCCTAGACGCACAGATCGGGACCCCCTACCCGAGATCCGCCGGTTTTGACACCGACATTGCTGCTTTCATTGAGAGTTCCTCTGTGTCGTCACCGATAGGCTCGATGGCTTCTTCAATCATCATCAACGACGCAGTCCAGGGTGAGACCTTCCTCCCCGGACGAATCTTCGTATTCGGCGGCTTTGCACTGCGGGCCAATTCGCTTGGCCAACTGGAGCAGATCGAAGGCTACGCCCTTGGCCGTCAGGTCAGGTTTGGCAGTTTGAACTTCACGGCTGACATCCGCGGGGACTTGATCCTCGATGGGTTCGAGCCACAGCCGAGCGTGCCGCACTGTCGCAGCGAGCATGATTTAGCTCTGCAGCCGGACCGTACCTTCGAGGACGCACTTGAAACCACTCCGATCTTCAATTCGAAGCCAGCTCCGCAGATCGAGGATGGATGCCTAGACACCGCCTCGGGGGCTGCAACCTCTACGGCGATAGAGCCGAACACTGACTTTGTCCCTCATAAAGCTCGTGACTCCAAGGTGTCGGACTCCTCGCCGGACTCCGAACCTCCCGCGCCCGCCGTGATCGAATCCGATTGGGCACCGATCATGGAGTTCACCGCAGCGGACGTCTTTCAACACTCACCTTTCGGTGACATCTTGAGTTCGCTAGAATATCTCTCGTTATCAGAAGAGCCCTGGCCGGATTGTGGTCAGGACGGTTGGGATGCGGACGACGAAGAAATTCAAAGCCCACCCACCACCCACTTGGTAGCCACTGTCGATGATTTAACCGACATTCTAGACTACGACTCCGAGGACATCGACGGTATGGACGATGACGCCAGAGACGACCAAGAACCAGCACCCACTGGGCACTGGACAGCCACCGCATCGTATGACATATACATGGTGGATATCCCAAAAGATGGGAATGGCGAAGGAACAGAGGAGGATGACCCCTCCAAAAAGCAGCCCAAGCGCCGGCGTCAGCGGCGCCGCTCTAAATCCCGCCACAGCAAGAATGAAGACTCCGGCACCGGAGACAATAATACACCGGATAGCACCGAAGACAACCCACACCAGCAAGATGCAGCGCAGGAGGACGGAGACGCCAGCCCTTATGAAGGAGCGGCAGGAGAAGAGGCAGAGGATTATACGCCTCCCTCCGGAGACGAAGCGAGCCTCGATGATGACGAATTCGTCGTGCCTGAGGATCCCGTCGAACAAGAGCGTTTTAAACGCAGGCTTATGGCCACGGCGAACAGCCTCAAGAAAAAGCAGCAATAGCTTAGAGCTGATCAGGATCTGCTAGCCGACAGATGGACTGAAGTCCTCGCGGCCGAAGAGCATGAGCTCGAACGCCCCTCCAAAAGCTACCCTAAACGCAAGCTGCTCCCCGATTAGAGGAGGAGGCTTACGAACCCGCATCACCAGGAGACAATACGGCTGACCGACCACCCCGTGGTCGCGACAGAGTGGCCTCTGGGCCCTTCACCAGACCCGTACCCGGCATCGCTCAAAAAGCACACGGCCACAGGGGAACACTCCGGACTTGCGAGATATATTGGAGGATAAGGCAAGACAATCAAGATCGATCTATGGATCGCGTGGGCGTCCCACGATACATGACGACAATCGTCGCGCCAGACATAGTAAGACCGGCCGGGCCGAACAAAATAGACCAAGCTCCCTTGAGCTTCGTCATGATATCGCCCAGTACAGAGGCGCCGCACACCCACTATGCTTCACAGATGAAGTAATGAATCATCAAATCCCCGAAGGGTTTAAACCCGTCAATATTGAATCCTACGATGGCACAACAGACCCCCGCGGTTTGGATTGAAGACTATCTCCTTCACATCCACATGGCCCGCGGTGACGATCTTCATGCCATCAAATACCTCCCCCTCAAGCTTAAAGGACCAGCCCGGCATTGGCTCAACAGCTTGCCAGCAGAGTCAATTGGGAGTTGGGAGGACCTGGAAGCCGCATTCCTCGATAACTTCCAGGGCACTTATGTGCGACCACCAGACGTTGATGACCTAAGCCACATAATTCAGCAGCCAGACGAATCGGCTAGGCAATTCTGGACACGGTTCTTAACCAAGAAAAACCAAATCGTCGATTGTCCGGATGCGGAGGCCCTCGCGGCCTTCAAGCATAACATCCGCGACAAGTGGCTTGCCCGGCACCTGGGACAGGAAAAGCCGAAATCCATGGCAGCCCTCACATCACTCGTGACCCGCTTCTGCGCGGGTGAGGACAGCTGGCTAGCACGCAGCAACAACCTCAGCAAAAATTCTGGCAGTCCGGACTTCAAGGACCGAAATGGCAGGCCGCGTTGCAACAAAAACAAACGCCGCATTAACGGCGATCATATTGAGGATACGGCAGTCAATGCCGGATTCAGAGGCTCTAAACCCGGTCAGCGGAAAAAGCCATTCAAAAGAACTACTCCGAGTCCGTCCAATTTGGACCGAATACTCGACCGCTTGTGCCAGATACACGGCACCCCCGAAAAGCCAGCTAACCACACCAACAGGGACTGTTGGGTTTTCAAGCAGGCAGGCAAGTTAATTGCCGAAAACAATGGCAAGGGGCTACATAGTGATGACGAGGACGAGACCCAACCGCCGAACAATAGAGGACAAAAGGGTTTCCCCCCACAGGTGCGGACGGTGAACATGATATACGCAACGCACATACCCAAAAGGGAGCGGAAGCATGCACTCAGGGATGTCTACGCCCGATCACCCCACCAGCCCGTTGCCCCGAAGTTCAATCCATGGTCCTCCTGCCCGATCACTTTTGACCGAAGGGACCACCCCACCAGCATCCGCCACGGCGGATTCGCCGCACTGGTCTTAGACCCTATCATCGATGGATTTCACCTAACCAGAGTCCTGATGGACGGCGGCAGCAGCCTGAACCTGCTTTACCAGGATACAATGCGCAAAATGGGCATAGACCCCTCAAGGATTAAACCTACCAAAACGACCTTTAAAGGCGTCATACCAGGTGTAGAAGCCAATTGTACAGGCTCAATTACACTGGAAATGGTCTTCGGATCCCTGGATAACTTCCGAAGCAAGGAGTTAATCTTCGACATAGTCCCGTTCCGCAGCGGCTATCATGCCTTGCTCGGACGTACCGCGTTTGCAAAGTTCAACGCGGTGCCGCACTACGCATACCTCAAGCTCAAGATCTCAGGCCCTCGAGGAGTCATCACGGTCAATGGAAACACTGAACGCTCCCTCCGAATGGAGGAACATACAGCGGCTCTCGCGGCAGAAGTACAAAGCAGCCTCTTAAGGCAATTCTCGAGTCCGGCCGTTAAGCGGCCGGACACAGCTAAGCGTGCCCAGAGTAACTTACAACAAGACCACCTGGCACGTTTCGAGCACGCGTAGCAGTGCGGCCCCAACCCCAGCTCCTGCGAAACGTTAAAGCGGGTCCTTCGCGTACACCATTACGCTCTGGAGATACCATGGGCATTGGGAGAGGGGCACGACCACGATAAACCCAGACTGCGGCTAAACCACACCAGGGGCTCTCAAGTGTGTCGTTCTTTTTTCTTTTCTTTTTACCTTTTATTTTTTACACACAGGACTCCGTTTGTCAGAGGCCCTGTCTGGCAGCAGATCTGCCGAACTCACGATGCAACAGCCAGGGAAGGATAAAGGCTACACCGAATATACATGTGGTCTCCGTTACGAGCATTTTTATACACCAATCTGCAGCCTACCCCTGGAGGGGGACATGTTTAACAGTCCCATACCTTGCTTATCGCACTATTTGTATCGTTCTGCATCCGTAGCAGCACTTATTGAATAAAACAATGCAGCACCTTTTTGCTTATAATTGCATTTCTTTTTCATACATATGTTCATTCACGGCATATTGCATTCGTACACTTTGGTACGGCTAATACACATCAGGGGCTTATGTTCCCCGAATCATGGTGTGATGAGTCCGAACACTTTCACAAGTGCGGCACCCCGAACTTATAGCACTATATGCATCGGCTGCGAATCATGTCTTGGGTCAATAGTTGGGTTTGCCCTGCTCCCATGTTTTGGTACCTTACGTTCCGTTATATCGGCTAAGGTAGCACTGGGAGAACCACTGCGATTGCGCCCCAGTTGAGCTGGGTTAACGCCTCAGTGGAGAAAGCTAAAACTGACCGTCATGATGAGGCGAGAGCCGGTCGCTGTTTGAGAGGTTTTTTGCGAGTCCTTCAAGACTTATGCCGCTTAGAGCGAGGAGCCGGATACTGTCCGGCCAAGGCGTGGATAGCGCCCCATATTCGGCCTTCCAAAGACTAGGGGCTTCGCCGAAATTTGAAATTATAGAATTCTATGGCTAAGTGAGAGTGTTCAAGCATTATAAGTCCGGTTGCCTTGTTCGCTGTGTCGAGCGCCTCCCTAGATAGACCCAAAAATGGGAACAAGAGCGCTCGAGTTTATCCCGAACACCCCAGCACTCGTGGCATGGGGGCTGAAGCCGACGACTTGCCATCTCTCAGATTTGATAAACAGCCACAAAGAAGGTAATATTTTAAATTCACAAGCGTTGCTTAGCGCATATGAACCAAGTTTTCAGCGCACAGGATAACAAAATGCGAGTCTACTCAAATATTACATCTTTGGAGCACTCACCCTCAATAGTGCGGGCGCCCTTCAGCACACTCTTATAATACATCTCGGACGTGCGATGCTCCTTTCCCTCTGGTGGCGGGTCCGTCACGAGCTTCTGGGCATCCATCTTGCCCCAGTGCACCTTTGCGCGGGCAAGGGCCCGGCGGGCACCTTCAATACAAGCGGAATGCTTGATGACTTCAACCCACGGGCACGCATCCACCAGCCACCGCACTAGGCCGAAGTAGCTCCCAGGCATGGCCTCCTTCGGCCACAGCCGAACTATGAGGCCCTTCATGGCCTGTTCGGCCGCCTTGTGGAGCTCGACCAGCTGCTTCAGCTGGTCGCTAAGGGGCACCGGATGTCCGGCCTCAGCATACTGAGACCAGAAGACCTTCTCCATCGAGCTCCCCTCCTCGGCCCGGTAAAATGCGGCAGCATCGGCCACGCTGCAAGGAAGATCTGCGAACGCTCCTGGAGAGCTCCGAATTCGGGTAAGAAACAGGTAATTAACACTCACATGCTTACTTTGCATGAAAAATGCCTTACCCGCTGCTATTTTCTTCACCGCCTCAATCTCCTGGAGGGCCTTGTAGGCTTCGGCCTTAGCGATTTTGGCTTTCTCAAGAGCCGTTGCAAGCTCAGACTCTCGAGTCCTCGAGTCACGCTCCAAGCTCTCATGTTTTTTCACGAGATCCTAGAGCTCTTGCTATACCTCCGCCACCCGCGCCTCCTGTTTCTCTCGCTCAGTGCGCTCTGCAGCCGCATTGCGTTCGGCCGCGGCCACCGCCTCCTTCAGGGTCGCCACCTCGTTAGTGGCCCTTGCAATACCCAAGTTATCCTTGTCATTTGTCTTGCAACCAAATCCTTTTCTGTAAGGTACAATTTTCATAAGGTATTACTCACCTTCTTTTTCCTTGAGCTGCTTCTTGGCACGGCCGAGCTCGTTCTCGGACCGCTCGAGGTTTTCCTTCAACATATTGACCTCCGCAGTCAGTGCGACGGAGGTCAGCAGCACAGCCTGCAATCCCATATTGACATATTTTCATGACTCCTGCATTTATCTTTATAAAGATCCTCAGTCCGGCTTTTCTTTTCGAACACCGAACCGAGCATCAGGGGCTACTGTCTATGCGGTACCATTTTACATATATTGAAATTCTTACCTCAAAGCCTGTTAGAAGGCTGCTGCAGGCTTCGGTCAGCCCGCTCTTGGCGAGCTGAACCTTCTGAATCACTGCACTCATAACAGTGCGGTGTTCCTCTTTGATGGAGGCGCCGTTGAGCGCCTCCAGCAAATTATCCGGCACCTCCGGTTGGACGGAGGTAGCCGGCGTCGCGGTCTTGCCCTTCTTACGAAGGGGTCGCCCGCGGGACTCTGGAGCCACTGTGGCCTCCGGGGCCGAGTCCGGTGCAAAGTCCGGGAGGTTGTCCTGTGACACCTCCGGGGCCTCCTCCTCCTGGTAGGTCCCTTCCTGGGACCCCACCTCAGCATCGTCCGCGGCACGGGGGGTGGAGGCAGTCGGAAAGGAATCCATATCCGACGCACCCAAGGGCCCGCTCGACGAAACAGGGAGATCATCCTTGGGCGGACTGCAGGGTTGTATGCGACATTAGAAAGACATTATATGGAGAAAATAAAAAACCTTGAAGTTATTCGGGAGTCCGAATACTTACGATCTCGCCAGGGGCTTGGCCCTTGGAGGCCAGTCCTCGTCGTCGTCACTGGCATTGGCGGAGCAGTCCGGGGGAAGAGTTTTTCCCTTCTTGGACCCTTCGGCCTCCCTTGTTGGGGAGGCCTTCCTTTTCTTCCCTCCCCCCGCTGGGGGAGAGGCTTTCTTCTCCTCCTCGCCTTGGTGGGAGGATTCGGCATCGGATTCATCATCCGATAGCACCTGAAAACGGGAACTATTCCGAGTCTCCATGGCCTTCTTCTTGGCCTTCTTCTCCGGCACCACGTGGGGTGCCGGAGCCAGCAGCCCCGTCAGGCGGGCGTCCGCTGGGTCCTCTGGCAATGGGGCCGGACAGATAGTCCGTTCGGCCTTCGCTAGCCAGTCCTGTCAAAGGTAAAGGGAGTTTAGATCCCGCATAGAGTCAAACTATGGAAAGCAAGTGGCAAAATCATTTACCTCGTCAGCCGGGCGCTGCGAGCGGAATCCGCGATCTTCGGTAGCGGATGCGGGAGCTTCGGCGCCCTTGAACAGCACCTTCCAGACATCTTTGTATGTAGTGTCGAAGAGCCCGCTCAGGGTCTAGTGCTGCGCCGGATCGAACTCCCACATGTTGAAACCCCGTCGTTGGCACGGGAGAATCCGGCGGATGAGCATGACCTGGACTACGTTGACAAGCTTGAGCTTCTTGTCCACCAGCTTCTAGATATAGGCTTGGAGTCCGGTCAGCTCCTCCAAATTCCCCCAGATTAGGCCACTCTCTTTCCAGGAAGTGAGCCGTGTAGGGATGCCGGATCTGAATTCGGGGGCCGCCGCCCAATCGGCGTCACGCAGCTCGGTGATGTAGAACCACCCCGATTGCCACCCCTTGATGGTTTCCACGAAAGTGCCTTCCAGCCACGTAACATGGGATATCCTGCCCACCATAGCGCCTCCGCACTCCGCTTGGCTGCCCTTCACAACCTTCGGCTTGACACTAAAGGTCTTGAGCCACAAGCCGAAGTGGGGCTGGATGCAGAGGAAGGCCTCGCACACGACGATAAATGCTGAGATGTTGAGGATGAAATTCGGGGACAAATCATGGAAATCCAGGCCGTAGTAGAACATGAGCCCCCGGACGAAGGGATGAAGTGGGAAGCCCAGTCCGCGGAGGAAATGGGGAAGAAACACTACCCTCTCATGGGGCCTGGGGGTGGGGATGAGCTCTCCCTCGTCGGGGAGCCGATGCGCGATGTCGCTGGACAAGTATCCGGCGTCGTGCAGCTTTTGGATCTGCCCCTCCGTGACGGAGGAGGCTATCCACTTGCCTCCCGCTCCGGACATAGTTGGAGAAGGTGAGAAGTGCGGACTTGGGCGCTGGAGCTCGAGTTCACAGAGATGGATAAGCCAAGGAGGAAGAAGGCGCAGGTAAAAAGGTTGGATCTTTAGCCCCTTATATGGGCGGACAGAAACATGCATCCCCACCATCCTGGTAAAACTCCCTTATCTCCCAAGCGTCACAATCAATGGCATGGTTGGGTTACCCACGCCCGTATTGATGGGAATCCCGGAATAAGGGGAACACGATCTCTGCTTCGATAAGACGTGCCAAGGAAACCGCCTCGCTAAACGCGATGAGGTGGATCAATAAAAACAATTCGAGTAAAGGCTTGGAAGTGGTGTGACGTCACGCCATAGAATACGTCAGCAGATTTATCCTGTGTAATATAATTCTCTCTACGGTGGTATGTGGAATTTATTTTTGCAGAGCCGGACACTATCCTGGTGTTCACAATCTTCTATAAATTATTCGGAGGAGGAACCCGCCTTGCAATGCCGAAGACAATATGCGTGCCGGACTCGTCGTCATTGAAGCCTGGTTCAGGGACTACTGAGGGAGTTCCGGACTAGGGGGTGTCCGGATAGCCGAACTATCATCATCCGCTGGACTCCAACACTATGAAGATACAAGATTGAAGACTTCGTCCCGTGTCCGGATGGGACTTTCCTTGGTGTGGAAGGCAAGCTTGGCGATACGGATATGTAGATCTCCTACCTTTGTAACCGACTCTGTGTAACCCTAGCCCTCTCCAGTGTCTATATAAACCGGATGGCCCTAGTCCATAGGACGAACAACAATCATACCATAGGCTAGCTTCTAGGGTTTAGCCTCCTTGATCTCGTGGTAGATCTACTCTTGTAACCCACATCATCAATATTAATCAAGCAGGATGTAGGCTTTTACCTCCATCTAGAGGGCCCGAACCTGGGTAAAAACATCGTGTCCCTCGTCTCCTGTTACCATCCGCCTAGACGCACAGATCGGGACCCCCTACCCGAGATCCGCCGGTTTTGACACCGACACCCACTATCTATCTTAGGGTTCAGGATGGGGGCGGTGGTCGCCGGCGGTGGCGGGGCGGTGGCATGGGGATCGCC
>NC_057813.1:81321960-81331149 GCF_018294505.1 Triticum aestivum | reverse complement strand
CCTAGAGGGATGGCCGGGGCGGCGGTGGACAGGCGGTGGGGAGGGTTTTCGGGGCGGGCAGGGCGGCGCACCACCGGCCACGGGCGGCGGGGGCTGCTGTTTGGCCGGTGGTGGCTGGCGGCTCAGGGGGGTGGAGGTTGAAGATGAACCGCAGGCCCTTGATTTCGTATCCAACGGCTGCAAAATCGACTGACCAGAGATGAAAAAGTCAGTCGACCGACGTGTAGCCTCACCTTGCTAGTGCGTTCAATTTTGACAGCAAAATTCAGTTTCGACGGGAAAATTCAGTTTCGACAGTTAAGTTCAGTTTCGACAGTTAAGTTCAGTTTCGACAGTTAAGTTCAGAGATGAGCGGCTGATGTGTTTTACATCTAGCACTTTGAGGTTATGTATATTACATCATGTATTGGAGATGCTATTAGAATTCCACTCAGGTTAACGTTGTTCATTGTCTCTCTTGTCCTGCTTCAGCCTCGGCGTCGTACAACTCACCGGAGCTGCTCCAACGATGAAACCCTCCATCACAGCGGAGCAGTACCTCGGGCTCCATCTCCCGACGCCTAAGATCTTCTTCCCCTCCTCTGACAGCCAAGTCAGCCGGAGCATCCTCACCGGCCAACCCAATCATGCTGAGATCGACATGGCTGCCAAAGAGGTTGTACACTTGTTGCATCTCTTTTTTACTCTACATGTTATATATATTGTCCACTGAGCACTCGTAGTAACAGGAAATACGATTATTTTATCCTACTATATGACAAGCAGTGAGGTACCAGGCAACTTAGCTATCCGTGATGGACTCTCTTGAACGCCATCATTATTTATCTTTGCACGTTTGAGCTGTGCATTTGTCGATGGGCCTGGGAGTTGAGCTAGTATGGCAGTGGTCTGGGTCCAAAGTAATAGAAGTAGCACAAAAACATTTTTTTAGTGTAGGATTTTCCTTGCTCAAGCCTGCCTACTAGAATCGCCAGTGCTTGAAAGGAAAAGTGAACGAAAAACATAGGAATTGGAAAGTTTCCTATGGTACTACTTTTCATGAATTTGGTGCAAAGGAATGGAGCAAAGAAAAACTATTGGATTTGTTCCTTTAGTGTCTCCTTGAAAGAAAAACCGTAGGAATTCTAATTTCCACTTATCCTCCTTTTCATATTCCTATTCATCAAGCACAAGACTAAGAGATAGTAGCATAATAGCATTATAACCGTACATTTTCTTGTGGTTTGACTTAATCTCACCATGCTTTTTTGCAGCCTATGATCTTCCAATTGTTGTTAACCAAACACTCAGATTGGCAGAAATCCTGTTTTTTTTCAATTCTCTATTTTGCACGTGCATTCCTATCCTATTCCTGTCTATTTCCTATCCCTGCATTGTTAGAATCCTCAAATTCAAACATGCCCTTACTCAATTACTTCTGTTATAGATATGTGTCAAAGAAAACCTTGTGTGGTTTGTCCTGCTCCTGTGGCGTTGTGTTCCACCCCAGCTCAGCTGCTCCAACGATGGAAGGGTTCACCACAGCAAGGATCCGCTCTCCAGACTGTCTTTCGCCGCCTCAGATCTTCTTCCCCACCGCCGGCAGCCACGACAACTACATTACCATCATCAACTGAGCAGATGACCTTGAGGACTACACGGGTCCACAAGAGAGGTCACACTCTTCCGTGTATGCTTACATTATGCGTCGCTTAATATGATGACATGCTACACTATTGTCGTGTTCACCTATTAGACTCCGAGTCAGGTCCAAACTAATGCTGAAACTTGAGTTTTAAATGGTTGTGGGGTACATATTGGGGCAGCAATCAATATTATATGTCTACTATCTGGTTAATCTCTGGTGTCTACTATGAGTTTCACGTTGGGTGCAAACAAACATTAAAGGAGCCATTATCTGTATTTTTTAACTAAAGCTATTATCTGCCTGCTATCATTGGTTTTGGGTCTATCCACAGTTTGCTACCATCACTCTGGAGTTGTGCATGCACTCCTTACATAATCTCACTATGTTTTATTCCTATGCATGCTAGTTATTGTACACAATGGAACTGATCATGTACAGCAAAAGAGACGAGCCTTGCGTGGCAATAAAATTTCATGCATACATCGTTCCATGGTGGGCGCAAAGGCAGCCCCCCCTCCACCCATTTCAGATCGTAATCAAGAGGAAGATAATTGTTCTGAGGGGGATTCAGAAGGAGAATACCACTCCTATTTACCCCATGAGGTCTTCGCTCTAACTTGGCATGCTGATGTTGGTAATATCATGCATATGGTGCCTTGCATTGCTTACTGTATACATTAAAGATGTCATCTGCTTAGTTTAGACATGCTTTGTGTCAATGCCATCTGTTTATTTTCTTTATCGTATATGTGAATCATGCAATGCCATCTTGTCTAGCCAGGCATCATATATGTGAATTTTGCAATGCCACCCTGGTTAGCCAGTCATCTTATATGTGAATTATATCATGCCATCATTTTTTATTACGTGTTAAATTTGTCAACAATTTTAGTACATTCAATTACTCTTCCTGTGCATCAGCCATTCGGCACGGTCATGGAAAAATCTGGAGTGGAAACAAGGTCTTCAGAGCAGACAATGCTATCTGACGAAGTGCATGTCTTGCTGGTTACCGATAGCTCCTCAGAGGAGGATTCAGAGACAGATGACCAGTCATATCCCCCCCCCCCTCCGAGATGCATGCCCTAACTTGGCAAGGTTATGTTACTCATATCGTGTGTATGGTATCTTGCATTGCTATGTCATTTGCTTAGTTTAGACATGCTTTGTGTGAATGCCACCTGTTTAGTGTCTAATTACCATATATGTGAATTGTGCAATGCCATCTTGTTGCAAGACATTATATATGTGAATTATGCAATGTTATCTTGTTGCAAGGCATTATGTATGTGAATTATGCAATGCCATGCTATTTAGGCAAGCGTCATATATGTGAATTATATCATGTCGTCCTTTTTTTGTATTTCTCATTGCTTTTGTCGACAATGTTTGTATATTCAACTGCTCTTCCTGTGCATCAGCCATTTGAATTGGTGATGGAGAAATCTGGAGTGAAAACAAGGTCTTCAGAGCAGACAATGCTACCTGCTGAAGCAGATATCTTGTTGGTTACAGATAGCTCTTCAGAGGAGGATTCAGAGGCAGATGACCAGTCCTATTATCCCCCTGAGGTGTATGCTCAAACTTGGCAGGGTTATATTACTCATATAATGCATATGTTGTATTGCAATGCTTAGTTTTTACATCATATACACAATATTGAATGACATCTCCTTAGTTGACACATCATATATGCGATTGCCCTCTGCTCACTTCCTTAGTATATAAATCATATATTTGAATTATGTCATGCCATGATGTTTACATAGACAGCATGTATCTGAATTATGGCATGCCAACCCATTTTCTAAAGACATAATATAGTTATATCATCTCATCGTGTTTACATAGTCATCATATTTTAAATTATATCATTCTATCCATGAATTATATCATGCCATCATGTTTCCATCGACAGCATGTTTGTGATTTATGGCATGCCAACCACTTTAATAGACACATCGTATAGTTATATCATGTCATCATGTTTACATAGTCATCATATTTTGAAGTATGTCATTCTATCCTGTTTAGTTAGCCATCATACATGTGAAATTGCGTCATGCTATCCTGTTTAATTAGCCATCATATATGTGAAATTATGTCCTGCTATTCTGTTTGCTTAGACAACATAAATGTGAATTATTTCATGCCCTATTTTCTTCCCTGCTATCCATTGCACATGTCTATCTTACAATGTTTGTACATTCAATTACTTTTCTTGTTTATCATCTATTTTAATTGGAGGGAGTGATGGCAGTATCCGTAGGAGTAAAAACATGGTCTTTAGAAAAGATCGTGCTACCTATCGATGCAGATAGAACCACGGTTGTACTTGCCCAAGAAACAGCCCCACCACACATAACCCACACTCATGCAGATTGTACCCCTACCCTGTTGGACAGAGAACCATCTACACCCCTTCTAACCCCAACCCCAGCAGATAGACACCCAGTTCCCGTTAACACAACACCGTCTCCACCACAGAGCACCCAAATCACGAGGACCACCACTCCGAACCTGAAGTCAACGCTTAAAGCAGAAGAAGAATTGTTCTCAGGTCAGGTTCCGTAGCTATGGTTCATACTACTTTGCTCTTGCATCACTGTATTTACAGATACCAACTAATTTCAAATTTGAAGGATGCAATTGAAACTCCAATGGCGCAACAGGTATGTTTTAAACCTGTTTCTTCAATGTGTTTGGATGTTTGCTGTTGTAACTTGCTCTATGTTGATTTCAGTTTCAATTAAATAAACAGTTATGTTCTCATGCCATGCACATTACAAGTGTTGTTATTGCTGTGTAGTTTCCCACACTTATATTCTGTCTATGCTACTTTGTCTTAAATAGATATGATTCGAACTGTATCTATCTTGATTTGGCAACATAAACTAGAATGATATAGACCATACAGTGACCATACTACATAGATATATGTTTGTTTCATGTTGTTATCCTGTCCACCTTACTACTGAACTGGTTTACCAAAATGAGTTTCATGTACTACATTGTAAACCTGAGATGTGTTTGTTTGTTTCTCTTTTAGAACGCGGATAAAATATTGGAGAAGAGTACCCTGTTATGCAATGGTAAAGGAAGTAATGCAGATAAGGTTCAAGATAGTGAGACATCCCTGTTGGTCTCCAAGAAAGCTGATAAAAACTATATTGAAGACACTGAGGCAACCCCAAAGTCATGTCTTGATGTAGTGTTCGAGTTACTGGCTACCACTGCTGGCACCAGCTCTTCGAACTCTTTCCCCGAATCAGTTCGGCTTCTTGAGTGTCAACTTCAAGTTGAAAGACATCGATTAGATGTTATGCGACAGGAAGCCGAAGGACTGAGGAAGTCCCAGCAGAATTCAGATGCATACTTTCTGGTGCAACAGCAAGCGCTGGAGGACTTAAGCGTCAAACAAGAGAAAGTGAATAAGCTTGCTAAGCATCTTGCCAGCATTATGGGTACCCAGGATATTGTTTCTTGAGCTCTTCTGAAGTGGTTTCAGTTCTGGACTTGTTTTGTTGCGGCGTTTATATGTTGTTGTGTTCCCTATATTTGCACTGGTGGCGAACTTTGATGCCCAGTGGATGTAATATGTGTAATAACCGTGATAGCCTAGTGTAAGTTGCTTGCTTATTTATTTCCTTGTTGTCTTGTATATTTGTTTGCTTGTAGTCAGTGCAGTTCTTTTTCTGCGGTTTGCTAGTGTCTTCAATAACCTATTTTTAAAAACTAGGCCATAATAACCATGGGCTAATATTTACTGTAGTGACACTGCACCTCCTACGAGCAATAGAAACAGTGGGCCTTCTATAGGCCGTATAAGCAGTGGGCCTTCTACGGGCCGTAGAAACAGTGGGCCTTCTATGGGCCATAGAAACAATGGGCCTTCTATGGGTCGTATCATCAATGGGCCTTATACAGGCCATATGATCGATTGGCCAAACATGGGCCAAACAGACCGCATTCAGGCCGCAAACGGGCTAGAGTTGGAATCGTCCGTTCATGGGCCGACCATAACGTGCCATTGTTAATAGGTCGTAGTTCATGACACTATGAAAACGGCCCAACGTATTAATGGACCACAAACGGGCCGATTGTAACCACGGGCTGAATTTGGCCCACAAGCAGAAAATGACAGTAACAGGCCGTAAGTAAACGAATGCTGGAAATGAGCCCCAGAATAAATGGGCTCTCAGAAGGCCGAAATATAACATGGGCTGGAAACGGCCCACCGGAATAACAGGCCGTTAATCGGTATAAAGTGATACACTGTTCTTTATGGGCCAGTTTCACCACGGGCCGTTAATGGGTGTAAAGTGATACACTGTTCATTACGGGTCAGTTTCACCACGGGCCGTTAATAGGCCAAGAGTTACGTAGGGCCTTATATGGGCTGAAAGACGTCATGGGCCATACATGGGCCAGAAGTGAAAACAGGCTGGAATCATATTGGATGGCCCAGATGACACTACTGGGCCAAATTCGGATAGGGCGTAACGGGCCTTGGGTTAGCGGGCTGTAAATGGGCTATATGCGAATAGGCCGTTAACAGGCTTTCCATGCGCCGGCCCGCCACCTTTTAACCAAGTCAAACGGGTCGGCCTTTTCACAGGAATGGGCCTCTGTTGGGTCGTGCCACGTGTCAACGTATCATAGGCGCCTTCTGTCCAGTGAGTGGATGGCATCTGTCCCAGCGATGAGCCGACACGTGTTTCCTCCAGCCAATGATGATTTTACACATGGAAAATCCCCATTGGTTGGGGCTGTTAATGGGTTATCGGATCCAAAACCCGACCCGATAGCTTAACGGCGTTTCATTATGGTGGATGCCACGTGTTGGTCACCCTTGACGAAAGCACTTCTGTGACGCGCGATTTATCGTCATGGAAGTGGACACTTCTGTGATGACAATTTTGGTAATGTCATGGAACACTTCTACGACAGCACATGTATGACTATCTTGATTCTGTCATAAATTTGTCATGGATGTACATGCAAGACAGAAAACACGACCTACTGTGACAAACACGTATCATCACGGAAGTGTATTTTTTTGTAGTGCCATCTGATGCACCGGCCAGGTGCGAGAGACCGCGAGCTGAAGGACCGCACGAATCGTGCCCACTTTGACAACCGGGGCGAACGTGTCAGTGAAGTCGACTCCAGCGCGTTGCCGAAATCCATGGACCATCCACCGAGCCTTATAGCGCTCGAGAGACCTGTCAGGACGATTCTTATGCCGAAATACCCACTTGCCAGAGATGACGTTGGCATGGGGTGGCCACGGGACAAGCTGCCAAGTGCGGTTGCGCACTAGCGCGTCGAACTCCTCCTGCATCACCGCGAGCCAATGCGGGTCGTGAAGGGCGGCTCGAGCGGACGACGGGAGAGGTGACGGCGCAGACGTCAAGGCATCGAGAAGGTACTCATCCGGAGGATAACGGTTGTTGGGCCGGTGAATACCGGCACGAGCACGCGTGACCATGCAAGTGTCCGAGGCGGCCGGCGGGGTCGGCAGTGCCGGCGATGAAGCCGGTGAAGAGGTTGTCGAGGAGCCTGGGCCGGGCACTGGAGAAGCGCTCGCGGCCCGAGCTACGGACTCAACGGGATTCGGTGGTGCCGTGACTGTCGGCGAGCAAGCAGTCGGACCGGCGGAAGCCGTTGAGGAGCCCGGGTTAGGCGCAGGAGATGCGCTTGCTGACCGGGCCGCGGACTCAACGGGATTCGGGGGCACCGTGGCCGCCGGCGAGAGGTCCGGGTCCGACGCCGCGGACCCAGAGTGCGGCCCAAGCGTAGCCGGGGCACCAAAGCCGAGAGGGGGCACGCGCGCTGCAGGGGGGCCGAGCGCGAGGGAGCGGCCTCCTCGAGAGGCTCCAGGAGGCGTGGGTGATGAAGGCGAGTTAGCCGGCGGCGGTACCTGGTGAAAAGGAAAAGACCTCTCATCAAAGTAAACGTGCCGTGAAGTGAAGACTCCGTGGGAAACCGAATCATAGCAGCGATAGCCTTTGGTGTTTGGTGGGTATCCGAGAAAGATGCATGCCACGGAGCGAGGTGCAAGTTTGTGAGGAGTGGTGGAGGCGATGCTAGGATAACAAAGACACCCAAAAACACGAAGATCATCATATGAGGGTGGGCTACTGAAGAGGAGATGATGTGGTGCAAAGTTTCCTCGAGCACGAGTTGGACGGACGTTGATGAGAACAGAGGCGGTGGAGAGAGCATCCGGCCAAAACCGGGGCGGGACATTGGCATGGAAAAGAAGGGTGCACACACAGTCATTGAGTGTGCGAAGGATCCGTTTCGCGCGACCATTTTGTTGCAAGGTGTACGGGCAAGTGAGACGAAGAATCGTGTCGTGTGTGGCGAGGAGGGTGTGAACCCCAACATTGTCAAACTCTTTCCCATTGTCAGTCTGCAAAGCATGGATGGGACGCCCAAACTGCGTAGCGACATAGGAGTAAAAAGTGGTAAGAACGGAGGGTGCATCGGATTTTCTCCGCAACAGGAAGGTCCACACATAGTGCGAAAAAATCATCAAGTATGACAAGATAGTATAAAAAACCGTATTACTCGCAACAGGAGTTGTCCACAAATCACTATGAATCAACTCAAATGGATACGACGCCACCGATGAGGACGCGCTAAACGGAAGACGGGCGTGCTTGCCAAGACTACAAGCATGACAAGTATGATCATTAGTTTTATTACACGTGAATGAAAAGGTCCTAAGAATATGACGAAGGGTGGCCGGGTTCGGATGTCCCAGCCGAGCATGCCAAAGGTCCACCATGGCGGAGAGAGCGACCGGAGCGGATGTGGAAGTGGCGGTGGAGTTTACCGGGTAGAGGCCATCCGGGCTGTCACATCGGTGGAGCACCATTTGGGTACGGGCGTCCTTAACAGAAAAACCCACGTCATCAAATTCAACAGTTATAGGATTTTCACGTGTAAGAGAACGAACGGAACAAAGATTAGTGACTAACTCAGGTGAAACTAAGACATTGGACATATGAATAGGTGTAGAGTTAGACGGAAAAGAGGCATGACCGACATGAGTAATAGGGAGGGAAGACCCATCCCCAACAGTAATACGACATGCGATGGAAACTGGAAATGCGGAGTTGAGGTTACCGGGGTTGGAAGTCATGTGGGTGGTAGCCCCGGAATCCATATACCAGTCGCCGCCGCCGGTGTACATGTTGGGTGTAGGGGAGGAGTGGAGCACCGCAAGGAGGGCCGGGTCCCATGGGGCCGGTGGGAGTGCGGCGGCCGCAGTCGGAGGGGCGGCATGGCCACCCGGGGCAGCGTAACCACCCGGGGCGGCATAGCCACCAGGCGCGACGTACGGAGGATCCGCGACGGGGTAGTCGCCCGGGGCGGCGAGGAGCGCCTGATGCGCGCCGGGGCGGGGGCCGAGGATCCCAGCCGGGATGGGGGCCCGCGGCACAGGCATCATGTACACGTGGACCACCCCCGTCCAAGGGTTGGTCACGGCGGCCCAGCGGGGGCGGGGGCAGCTGCTGCGGCGGTGGCTGGCGGGACGCCCTCCCTCCCTC